>NC_080585.1:45301066-45605832 GCF_029962835.1 Magnolia sinica | reverse complement strand
AAGGGAGAGGAGGATGCAGGCGTTTCAGAGAGGGAAAATGAAAAAATCCCTTTTCTGAAATCGTGGAAGAATTCAGATCCATTAAAATGTCAGTTTTACATATTTTATATACTAAACTATATTCACTGTCGTACAATTAAGGGTCCATTTAGTGGATTGTTAAGATATTATTCCATAAGATAATTATAAATATAAATCATCTACAACAAGACCCATTATTTGGATGGTCTAGATAGCCATATATCAAACCCACATTTTATGTAGACGAGTTTCCACTATTTAACATAAAACGCAAATTTAACATTCATTTACTATAAAATGAAAACAGTGGCTTGGATATTGGATCTGGTAGGGCTTTATGGGCCCCACCATGGTGTTTTTGTTTAATCCACACCGTAAATCCATTAGTAAATAATTTTTTATGGTTGATATCAAAATATAAGATCGAAATAAAAACCAGGTGAACAACACTATAGGAAAACAATAGCGATTGAACGTCCACCCTTAAAATACAGGCTATCGCTACGGATTGTTTATGCTTTACCTATGGATTTTAGCCATCAGAATTTCCCACGGCTAAAATCCGTAGCTAAAACAGCCACACATCTGTTGGCTTTACCCTGTTTTTTGGTAGTGCTTGTTTTAAGGCATAAAGTTAGTTAGGGAGTGAAGCAAAGTAAAGACCTAGTTGCATGTCTACTTGTAGTCTTCAAGTCTACTTGTATCTAGTGAAAAAAGAAATATAATAGAAACATGGATGAGAGTTGGAAACATTGTAAGAGTGCTAAATATATTAATGTATTTCATAAATGTACGATGCATTGCCATGCATTTTTTTAAATTTATAGTTGTAAATATTTAAAATTATAAATCAAGACCTGAAATATGAAGGCAGGTCTAATCAACTCGGGTACCAGATTTTGGAATATGGCATTTGTAAGTGCTAAAATGATTAACGCACACTTTAGTTGTCAAATTTCATATGGTCAAAACAACTTGACAAGAGATCTTCAAGACTGGTCCAAGATCAAGAAAAGATCAAGTCCAAGATTAAGAAAAGATCAAGCTCAAGGTCAAGAGAAGATCAAGCTCAAGTCTGGTACATTCTCAAGAGAAGATCAAGCTCAAGTCTGGTACATTCTCAAGAGAAGATCAAGCTAATGATCAACTGATATTCAAGTGTAAGATCAAGCTAATGATCAATTGATATTCAAGTGTAAGATCAAGCTTAAAAGTCAAGATGAAGTCAATAATCAAGTTTAAGACCAAAAAGTTCAGATTATTCACATCTCAGGTAGCATAAAACCCTAGAAAGACCTTAGAATAAAGTGCTTTCAAAAATTATTTATATTGGGTTTTTATACTTATGTTTTCTTGGAATTCAACTAGCCCGGGAAAATTCGACTCCAAGTCCAGCGACTAAATTATTTCAGATTTTGGGATCTTTAACTAGTCAAAGACCAAATTCGACTAGTCGAACTGGTCCTCGGGCTAGTCGAAGTTTGGATAAATCTTATCCCACACGATCCGAAATCCATTGAACAGAATCCAGTCTGCTCGAGCTAGTCGAAAACTGCCTCGGGCCAGTCAAATATTCAACTTCTTTACCTATAAATTGATGTTCTCTCTCAATCTGAAATATCAATTATTATTATCAAAATTCTTCTGTAAGAGAGAGAAAAGCTCTAGTTATTATCAAACTATTGAATGGTATTTATAAATTTTATTTATAACTTTTGTTTAATTCCCTTAATCTCAAATTCTGTCATTCGGATTCTAAAGAAAGTAAATACTACTTTTATTTTGAAATTTAAGAGAATTAACTCAAGTAGCCATTAGTTTGTTAAAATCAATAGAACCCTGGACCTTTTCTATTTGACTAAACATTGAACAATCAACATCCAAGAAAAGTAGTTCTTCGACTGCAGCTTCTGATATGTCTTCTACGATGAAGATAAGTATACCTTCAATTCTTTATTTGGTTTTTTACTCCTCAAGAGCTTCATTTAGCCCTTAATGAGCTAATACACTAATCACCTTAATCTTTCATAGCTCAGAGTTATTTTTTCTTGAGTACTTCTCAATGTCATACTTTGAATTTTCAGTCATTGATACATCTCCTTACAGATTCAAGCCTGTGCCCCAATGTTAGATCTGATACCACTAGTTAGTGGACCGTAGAAGCACACAAAGATGAATCTAAAAGAGTAATCCTATTGCACCAAGCAGGCATGAAAAGAACACATCAATTTTAATATGGAAAAATCCTTGTGGGAAAAAAACCATGGTACAAAGTGATAGATATCACTATGAAAGCAGAAATTATAAAGGAATAAAGCTTAACCGATTTAAACCCTTGTTACACCCTTGAAACCCTTTTGACGAATTAGAAACCCAAGAAATCTTTCACAATCCCATTTACACCCGTATTTATAAACTATGGAAGAATCCAAAATGAAATCGAAAACAAATCTCACAAAATTGCAACTTTGCGTTAATCTGCGCCGACTTGCTCGATGTCATCGAAACTTATCCTTCGATGGCATCAAAGCCATGTCGATGGCATCAAACTAACACCTAAACAATCTAGAGACAAAACATGAAAATTTAATTTTCTTCGATTACATCGAACCATCTTTGATGGCATCGAACTGATCTTCGTTGTCATTGAACACTCATCAATGGCATTGAAAAAACACCCAGTTAGTCCAGCGACACTCATCAATGGCATTGAAAAAAACACCCAGTTAGTCCAGTGACACTCATCAATGACATTGAAAAAAACACTCAGTTAGTCCAGCGACACTCATCAATGACATTGAAAAAACACCCGGTTAGTCCAGTGACCAACTGGAGAAAAACTGGAAGTTCTCGATGGGATCGAGCATTGTTCAATGGCATCGAATAGTCTGTCGATGTCATCGACAGGCACTACTTCTGACTTGATTTAAGACATAAAAAACAACATAGATTTCTCCAGAACTCAATCTATAGAAAAACTCTGAAGAGAATTCTTAGTGAGATAAAGAGAGAGGGAGGAAGAACCTTGGATAGCTAGATCTGGTAAGTTCTTTATCCATTTCTTTTATTAATTTTATGAATTTAATCTATAATCACTAGATCCATGCAATGAATAGGGAGGATTGGCCTTATGTTCATCACATTGGTCTGTGAGGCAATTTGATAATAAGTCTTAGGCTGTGGTTGAGATCCCTTGTCCTAGAGATATTGGTATGGGAGAGTTTAGAATTTTCAGCTCAAATCCATACGAGTTATGTAATCCTTAAGGCCAAAATACATATAGGCCCAAATTTCTGGAATGATCTGACCACTTGGTAGGCCACAACAATTAGATTAAATTCTAGTCATTATTTTGCATAATTGTTGATTTAATGGATTTTCTATGTTTCAGATTGATCTACACCATTCATATCGATTATGGGATAGATATGAGAAGTTACCCAAAATTTCATATGGGTCTGACTGTTAGATTGTCCACAACAATTAAAGGATGATATTAATGATAAATCAAGCCCTATGATGACTGAAGATCTTGCATGGTCCGGATCTAAACAACCCTTTATCTTTCCCAAATTTGATGTTGTGAAAAATCAATGGATGGTTTGGATCTAACCTACGTATATGTAAAATCCATGAAAACTTAGAATCAAGAAAAACCATAAAAAGTTGCGAAAGCGAGTTTGTCTGACTTCGATCGATTGATTGAAGACAATTTCGAACGATTGTCCAGCAAGAAAAGTGAATTTTTTAGGATTTTCTTGACCGATCGATCAATGTTTGATCAATCAAGGAATCTTTGAGTGGTCTTGATCAATCAAAGGGATCGATCGATAGACTCTTGAACTGATCTATCAATTTCTGAGTTGCCAAGAATGGATTAATAAGATTATAATATGCATGATTCACCCTTGATTAATTACACATTATTGAATGTACGAGGGTCAACTTGATTGGATCAAACGTAGGCTCCATTGGATAGAATGATTAGATCAATTCATAATTTTGATCACACGATTTATTAGGTTCGATGGATTTATATCTACCAAGTACATGTGAGTGAATCTCAACGTGTCACATACTTGTACGATTAAAATAGATGATATGATTGCCATGACTCTTGTGATTGGTATGACTGCCATGACTAATGTAATTGATTATATTAATAATTAACTATGATTCATGTTGTATGATTTGTATTTTGAGTAATTATTAATGTGAGTTATTTATGTGATATGCAAAGTATTGATGCCATGAATTCATGATTTTCTCTCAGTGAGATGTATATGTTGGTCACACGTGACAAATCATAGACATTGAGCATGCACTATATGTATCCATGGCATTCGTACGTTGATTCCTCGAGGCATGCTCTAACTGATCGCATGCACACTTCATGCTTGGGTTCCTAAGGGACCCCCCTAGATAGTTACACATGATAGATTTTTTACCAGATGCCCACGATAGTGGAAGCCTATTCACGAGGTAGGTGTATGATTACCCATGCCTACATAGGTGGATGTCTAAATATTGTCTATGCCTGAAGGGTATAATTTTCAGATTGACGAATGTCTAACTTAAGCAAGTGAACGATCATCCCACTTGACATACATCTCATGACATCCCAGCATTCATACCCATGCTGCATACATATTATTTCATATTTATTGTACTTTCTTAATTATATATGAACCATGATGGGTTCACTCACTAGCCTGGCCAGCTAATGTTGTAAATTAACAACCATCTAGACACGAATGAGACAAGAAATCCAACTCATGTACTAACAAATGAGGTTGGGTTGGTGGATGATGCTCAAGATCAATTACTGTATTTGGTAGATGACGAGATCGTTGTATTAGACGGCCTTGATTATTAGGATATTTTGTTTCCATTCTTTATATACAATGTTATATGGATTAAATTGAGAATTGTTCATAATACGGTAAACTTATGATTGATTATTTTGATTAAATAAAGTCCCAAATGGATGGACTTATATAGATTGATTTTGATGACTTATTTTATTAATGTGAATGTTATGGATAGAATATTAATAAGAGAGGTAAAAACAATTGGATGTATAAATGTTAATGTGGTAATAATCTAGAATACATGCTAATTGTGCTTCTTAAGAACTATATGGTGCATAGATTTATGTACACATAGTGTATGAGTAATTGACCGTAACTCAAGTCTAACGGTGCACACTTTGTATCTGAATTATGGGGTGTGACACATACTCTAGTGCGAACATATGGTAAGATGTGGGGGCAATGATGTGTTCATGAAATCCAACTCATATCAATCAGATGAGTCATCACAAAAAACAACAGAGCCCAAAATTTGCCCCATTCCCCACTACATGGGGAGCATATTGAGAAGGAACGTCCATGGTTGTGTTAGAATATGTGGCCCATGGTATTCTCCCTATATAAGCAAGGTTGTTTAGACCCTTCAGCCAACCGTGATATGTAACTCACAAGCTGTGCTCCACAACATGCATCACATGGCTCTTCATCGATACGTGTGTGTAACTTACAAGCCATAACCCGCGGATCATGCCGTGCTTTTTATCACACATTTATTTCACTATTGGAAAAGGTACATACTCTAGGGTAACATATCGGAAAGATGGCAATGATGTATTCATGAATTCCAACTCATATTTATAGAATGCATGAGTTATTGCAGTAAACCACGGAGCCCAAAATTTACCACCATTCACCACCGCATGGGGAGCATATTAAGAAGGAAAGTCCATAATAAGTTAGAGTTGGTGGCCCAAAGCATTGTTCATATATAAGCAAGGCCATATAGACCACTAATACCTTCGGTATAGATAGAATATTCCACGTCACGCTTGGCAAGAAAACCATGACTGCATAGTAACTTTTGACATAGTCTGCTATATTTGATCATTTCCCACTAAAAGGGAATAATTGGTGCAATTATTTTCTCCAGCAACTTCCATTGTATGCATTGTGCGTGTTTTGATTAGGGTTTACAACAACAATATAATGTAAAAGTGTCATTATTACAATTCTATAATGCATGTTTATCACCGTTGTTCAATACGCTAATTTGGCGATCAAATGCAAATGTAATCCAAGACATACAAAGGAATTTGTAACAGTTACAATTTTACATTGTATTATGGTAGAAATCCCCCGGCTGGCTAACAAGAATCAGTGTATTCTACCACAATGATTTGACACTTTTTTCTTCTTCTTAATTAGACTTTTACACTAATGTAAAAGTATCCCCATTACAAGTTGGCCATGCCTATCTAAACATAAAAATCATTTTTCCATCTAATTAGGTATTGTAATTTATAAAAAAGACACTTTTACATTGCATTATGATCATCAACGTAATCCAAACACATATGTGGACAAGAGTCTTAACTAGACAGGGAGTATACCCTGGATTCTGCCCTCCCGGGGAGAGCTCCTCCTTGACCGGTTTAGGGTATATTAAGGAAAATTAGCCTCGATTTTGTATAGTTTCCCTCTTTATGATAAGCTGCTCCCTCCCTTCTTTTTTGCTCCTGAGGGCTAGCCCAAATTATTTATGCTGTACAATTTCCTAAGATTAATAAAATTCTCTTCCTGTTAAAATAATTTTTTTTTTTTTTTAAAAAAAAAAAAAAAAGAGTTTTGACTGGACAAGAGACGTCTGTACTAAAAGAGTCCGTGGAACACAATGCAAACATGGGTTTTGATATACTGCGGTTCACACCATAGCAACCATATGGAGCCTCATTTCCACTATTGGATGGCACCCATTGCACACATACCATTCTCGCCACCAATGGATGTTGAATTCCAATTGTTGGAAATCTTTCTCTAACTGCCTTCTTATTCTAATACAAGAGATTGATCAGCAGACCAATATTGTTTTTGGATCCATGGCATTCTCATAGTACACACTAGCTCGTAAATAGACCCGAATTCTAAAATGCATTCCATTCAATAATGGGAACGAGGCCAACATTAACCAAAGAAAAAAGTACAAGGAATAATACTTAGAGAGCCTGAACACAGTGAAATGCCTTCAAACAGATAGTTAGAACCTCAGATCATAACCTTGAAACTTTTGTTCTGTGATTTGATCCAACCGTTCAATCATTCGAGTTGTAAGATAATTTCTTACAAAAAAAGTACAAGGAATAATACTTAGAGAGCCTGAACACAGTGAAATGCCTTCAAACATATACTTAGAACCTCAGATCATAACCTTGAAACTTTTGTTCTGTGATTTGATCCAACCGTTCAATCATTCGAGTTGTAAGATAATTTGATGAATCGCCGACCTCGCCTCGCCTAAAGAATAGTCTGTGCTCAAGCCCATCTAGGTGCTGAAGCCTATGCTGAAACTTTCCAACCTTATTCACCTCCAAATTGCTCAAATTTTCAAAGCTACACAACCTGAGTATATCGTGGATCACCCCATCTTTGTCCTCCTTGAGTGTGAAAGTGCATCCTAAAAACTCTGCTAACCTTTTCAACAAAACGATTGGCTCTTTCTTTAAATCTTCATATTTAAGAAACATAACCTTCTGAGGGCTTTCTAAGCTTGCCTTCCAATAACCCAACACGTGGTCCCAAAAGGGACCGAATGGCGAAATACCTGCACAAAACAAGTCAAGTGCCTTTTCGAGCGAAATCAGTGATTGAGTCTCAGTCTTCCGTTTGTTCATGAAATGCCAAAGAGAAATAAACACATCTTTAGGGTTTCTGCAAAGATAGACAACTTTGCAGTCAGAGTCTTTAATGGATTGTGGCAATGCAATGTAGGGTACATGAGTGCAGAAGAGAGCGGGGGAGCAAATGCTGTCAGGATCAGAATTTTGGTTGTTTGGGTAGTTGTCGACTTCGAAGAAAGGGACAAGTTTATGAGGATTGCTGGTGAGCAAGGGATGCTGAGGATATGGATAGTGAGTTCGGTTCACGATAGCAAATGCAAGTGCCTTGAGCCATGTAGTGCCTGATTTAGGTGTCGTCGCTAGTAGTATGTCAGTATCATGAGCTTTGAAGTGTCGTTGACGTTCGATCATTCCCAATAGAGCCATTTGAGAATACCAAACAGTTTGGTATTGATAGAGAGGACTGTATCGCCACCCGTCTTCTCTTGGGAGGGAAGAGACTAATTCCTGGCATTCATGGTTTAATCCTTCTTGTGTAAGAGGAGGGGAAGTTTGAGATGTGGCCATGTTGATCAAATGGTCTTGGGACTGCTCCTGATCAGCGTTGTTGATGGCAAATGGGATTAGAGAACACCCAAGTGAGATTGGAAGTATATATAAAGGTTTGATTAGGTGACCGGCTCTTCATATTTATTACTGTTACTCACAAGCCATGAGTTGTGGATGAAACCTTGCTTTCTATCTTGTATTTGCCTCGGTGGTGAAAAAGAGGCGCGCTTTGGTGGTAATACCAGTGCTAGCCTAAGCTTACGGATGTAGGGCGCGTATTGCGTCCTACCCCCGCCCGGACGGTAATCTGCCTGGGCATGGCTCTGTGGTGCCCACAGTGATGTAAGTGTTTTTATCCATGCCGTTAATCGTTTTTTCCAGATGATTTTAAGATATAAGCCAAAAAATAGATCAGTTCCAGAGCTTAAGTGGACCACAAAATGGGGATTGAACGTCCACCATTAAAAACTTCCTGTGAGCTAGATTAGTTTCGTATCAAGCTGATGTTAGTTTTTCCACTTCATCCACGTCCACATGACCTTATGAATAGGTTAGATGGTTTAAAAAAAGCATCACGATGGCCGTTAGAAAGGTTTCAACGGTGGGTGCCATTATCACTGCATCTTCCTTTGGTGTGGTCGGCTTAGGACACGCTTCATTTTTATAATGATTCCTTAAAATGATATGAAAAAAGCGATGAAATAAAACAATTAAATCAACGGTGGGCCCTACAGAGCCCTTCCCGGACGGATTACTGTCCGGGCGGGACGCAATCCGCGTCCTACGGATGTCCTGGAAAGATGTGGGCCTCGGTGATGTGATCGCGGAATCTAACCCGTCCATAAGATGTGTCACCTCAGATTACAATCAGAGGCCAAAGCTCGGAAGTGGATGGAAGCGGATTGCGTACTGCGTAAAACTCCCTGGGGTCCAACATGATTCATGTATTTTATCCACTATCTCCATCCATTTTAACAATAATTTTAGGACTTGAGACTAGAAACGAAGTATATCCAAAACTCAAGTGGACCACACCATAGAAAACAGTGTGAATTGAACATTGACCGTTGAAAAATCCTTGGGGGCCACAGAAGTTTTGGATCAATCTTCTATTTGTGTTTTCCTTTCATCTATGTCTGTGTGAACTTATGAACAGGTTGGATGAGAAAAAAAAATCACTGTGGGCCCTAGAAAGGTTTCAACAGTGGAAGCCATTATTCCAACTGTTTCCACTGGTATAGCCCACTTAATATTTGGGTATACCTAAATTTTGGTCTCAACCCTAAAATAATAGGAAAAAACATAAAGTAGCGTCGATAGACTAGATACATTCACGGTGGGCTCAGCAGAGTTTAATCGGCAAGATAAGATCATAATGAGTAACTCAGTACACAGTCCGATTTCGAAGTAAATAGCATCCTGACTCTGCCGTCCAGGTAGAGGATCCGTGGGATCTAGGATGTATGGGTTTTATCTATGCTGTTCATCTATTTTTTAGCTCATGTTAGGATATGAGCCCAAAAATAAGGCAAATTCAAATCTCAAGCAAACCACACAACAAAAAACAATGGTGGTTATGACATCCACTGTTGAAACCTTCGAAAGGCCCACCGTGATGTTTATCCAACCTATTTTTAAGGTCACATGGAGCTGAATGGAAGGAAAAAATAAATGTACATGGAGCTGAATGAAAGGGAAAAGTAAATGTCAGCTTGAACCAAAACTTCTGTGGCCTGATGAAGTTTTTAATGGAGTCTGTTCATTCCCACTGTGTGGTCCACTTGGGCATTGTATCGGCTTCATTTTTTGTCTCATGCCTAAAAAAATCTGAAAAAAAAAAGAAAAAGAAAACGAAAAAGAAATTTCCAACTGTACCTGCAGTATATGGCCCGCAACCTTTTTAAGCCCACTTGCTTTTTACCAGGAATAATCCCCAGCTGTACGGCCCATTCCTCAGGTCCAAAATGCCCCTGCTTTCCTTCCTGAGGCGGATCGCCTGGTGCTCGAAGACGAGCGCTTACGGTCGTCGAACTCCGAGTTGTATGAACAGTTCAAAAGATATCAAAGTTACATGGGCCCCACAGTTTTGTATTTATTATATCGACAACGTTCATCCATATTTCGAGATCTTTTGGGAGCATTATCAAAAATAAATAAATCATATCCAAGGATCAACTGGAACACACCACAACAAGCAGCGGGAAAATTGATTTTCACCGTTAAAACTTTTGTAGGGCCCACCATAACATTCATTTTCTATCCAATCTATTCATGAGGTCACAAAGACTTGGATGAAGAGAAAAAACAAATTTCATAATGATCCAAAACTTCTGTAATCCCTAAAAAAGTTTCAATGGTATACGTTCAATTCCCCACAGCCTTTTACAGTGTGGTCCACTTGATAGTTAGATATGTCTTATTTTTCGTCTCAAGCCTTAATATGAGCTTGCCAAATAGATGGACGGTTTTGATATAACAAAGACCTTATAAAGGGACCCACAAAAGCAACTAAAATTCAACAGAAAAAGAAAAAGAAAAAAAAAATAAAACAGTCCACACTGCCGCGGTACGCCAGTCTGGCAAATTTTATTTTATTATTATTTTTTTTTACAAGGAAAATTTTTCCCCCTTACATTTTTCTCTATTACATAATTATGTAAATATGTATATATAAGTATATAAAAATATTTTTTTATTTTTTAATTTATTTCTTTGTCTATTTTTTTAACAAGCATATCTCCTAAACTAGAATGAGTTACTTAACGTACCACATATAATTTTAGAGTAGGAGAAGCTAATTTAGCGAACCAAGCGTAGATATTTTCCAAGATTCTATCGGGTTGATAGTCAAAAATTCATTTCATTCACCTCCCGGTAATTTCATTCATTTTATTCATTTCACGATCAATTCGCTTCACTTCACGGTCATTTCCACATATTTCACAGTCAATTCGCTTCACTTCACAGTCATTTCCATGCATTTCATGGTCATTCCCGGCGATTCTATGTGGATTCACAGTCATTTCCATGCATTTAACAGTCAATTCCCTTCACTTCACGGTCATTTCTATGCATTTCACGGTCAATTCGCTTCACTTCACGATCATTTCCATGCATTTCACGGTCAATTCCCTTCACTTCACAGTCATTTCCATGCATTTCACGGTCAATTCACTTCACTTCATGGTTATTTCCATGTATTTCATGGTCAATTCCCTTCACTTCACAGTCATTTCCACACATTTCATGGTCAATTCGCTTCACTTCACGGTCATTTCCATGCATTTCATGGTCATTCCCGACAATTCCGTGTTGATTCACAATCATTTCCATACATTTCAGGGTCAATTCTTTTCACTTCACGATCATTTCCACGCATTTCATGGTCAATTCGCTCCACTTCACGGTCATTTCCATGCATTTCACGGTCATTCCCGGTGATTCCGTGTTGATTCACGGTCATTTTCATGCATTTCATGGTCAATTCCCTTCACTTCACGGTCATTTCCATGCATTTCACGGTCAATTCGCTTCACTTCACCATCATTTTCATGCATTTCACGGTCATTCCCGTCGATTTTTTGTTGATTCACAGTCATTTCCAAACATTTCACAGTCATTTCCCTTCACTTCACAGTCATTTCCACGCATTTCATGGTCAATTCGCTTCACTTCACAATCATTTCCATGCATTTCATGGTCATTCCCGGCGATTCCGTGTTGCTTCACAGTCATTTCCATGCATTTCACGATCAATTTCCTTTACTTCACGGTCATTTCCATGCATTTCACGGTCAATTCGATTCACTTCACGGTCATTTCCATGCATTTCACGGTCATTCCCCGCGATTTCGTGTTGATTCATGGTCATTTCCATGCATTTCACAGTCAATTCCCTTCACTTCACGGTCATTTCCACGCATTTCAAGGTCAATTTACTTCACTTCATGATCATTTTCATGCATTTCATGGTCATTCCCGGTGATTTCGTGTTGATTCATGGTCATTTTCATGCATTTTACGGTCAATTCCCTTCACGGTCATTTCCACGCATTTCATGATCAATTCGCTTCACTTCACAGTCATTTCCATGCATTTCACGGTCATTCCCGGCGATTCCATGTTGATTCACGGTCATTTCCATACATTTCACGGTCAATTCCCTTCACTTCATGGTCAATTCGTTTCGCTTTACTTCACGGTCATTTTCATGCATTTCACGGTCATTTCCGGTGATTCCGTGTTGATTCACGGTCATTTCCACTCAATATTTTTAAAAAAAATCGGGCGGCACTACTGCACTCGGGTGGTACTACCGCACAGACATCCAGAGGTCGGCGGTACTGCCGCCTAGGTAAAAAAATTTTCAATGGCTATGGCTATGGCTATGGTTATAATCCATAGCCCTAGGAACCCTAGCCTTCAACACCAGCCGTCTGCTTGAAGGAAAAAGCAGGGGCATTTTTGACTTTTGGCAAGTTGTCCCTAAACAAGGGGAGTATTCTTGGAAGCTTAGAAAGAAGGGGGCTTAAAATGGCTGGTGGGCCATAAATGGTTCGTACATTAGGAAATTTCTGGCTGTACCGAAGAGAACTTTTTCATACGCCTTTTGATGGTTCAAAGGTATGCACTCAACTACACACGTGGCATGTATTTCATTCAATTTGGACCGTCCAAAATCGTGGCCTTACTTTCCCTCGGTTCAATCCAAAATTTTCACTGAAGCTGATGATGCAATGACATATTGGAGAACGTTGATGGATGGTTATAACTAAAAATTAGTCAACGGTCAGAATTCAATATTTTAAAATTTAATTAATCGGAGATAGCTCAACCCATCCGATTTTATGTGTATGACCTATCTATAGTGGTCCCACTGTATGGACGGTTTAAATGAGTCACATGTATCCCACCTTTCAGTTTCTGGACGCATGCGCGTAAATAATCACATTCTGCCCTAAGAATCAAATAACTGCAAAAACGGATTGAAAATGAGAAATTTCTGACTATACGACCCATTTATGGACCATTTCCGAGATGGAGCCCACCTCATTTTACCTTCCAAGAATAAGCCCCATCTGTACGGACGCCTTTCCAAAAGTCGAAAATGCCCCTGCTTTTTCCTTCAAGCGGATTGGCTGGTGTTTGAAGGCTGAGTTCCTATTGCTACAGATTATAACCGTAGCAATAGCGATATCCATTCAAAAAAAAATTAATACTACCGCCAACCTCTGGACATCTGTGCGGTAGTGCCGCCCGGGTGCGGTAGCTCCACCCGATTTTTTGTTTAAAAATTGGGTGGGTCCCATCATGGGACCCACATAATTTTGAATGGGCTCCACACTCAATGATCATGATTTTGGTGGGCCCTACATCTACCTGTGCACTTTTTTTTTTTTTTTTTAACATAGATAACTTTATTCTACCTACATTTTTATCTAATACATTTTATATAAATATGTATATATTAGCATATATAAAAAATTTCTCTCTTTTTTCATTTATTTCTTTATTCATTTAACAAGAATATCTTCTAAACCAAAATTAGTTACTTGATGTACCCTATATGATTTTGGGGGTAGGAGAAGCTACTTTAGCCAACCAACCTCTTTATTTTCCAAGATTCCATCAGGTTGATGGTCGAAAATATATTTCATTCACTTTGCAGTAAATTTCAATCAATTCGCGGTCAATTTTATTCATTTCATTTTCCTCACGATCAATTCCATGCATTTCATGGTCAATTCCCTTCACTTCACGATCATTTCCATGCATTTCGCGGTCAATTCGTTTCACTTCACTGTCATTTCCATGCATTTTATGGTCATTTCCAGTGATTCCATGTTGATTCACGGTCAATTCCACGCATTTCACGATCAATTTCCTTCACTTCACGGTCAATTGCATGCATTTCTTGGTCAATTCGCTTCACTTCATCGTCATTTCCATGCATTTCACGGTCACTCCCGGCGATTCCATTTTGATTCACGGTCAATTCCACGCATTTTACGGTCAATTCCCTTCACTTCACGGTCATTTTCATGCATTTCGCGGTCAATTCGCTTCACTTCACCATCATTTCCATGCGTTTCACAATCATATCTGGCAATTCCGTGTTGATTCATGGTCATTTCCATGCACTTCACGGTCAATTCACTTCACTTCACAGTCACTTCCACTCATTTCATGGTCAATTCTCATCACTTCACGAACATTTCCATGCATTTCACAATCATATCCGGCAATTCCGTGTTAATTCACGGTCATTTTCATGCATTTCACGGTCAATTCCCTTCACTTCACAGTCATTTCCATGCATTTGGCGGTCAATTCGCTTCACTTCACCATCATTTCCATGCATTTCATGGTCATTCCCAACGATTCTGTGTTGATTCATGGTCAATTCCACGCATTTCACGGTCAATTTCCTTCACTTCACAGTCATTTCCATGCATTTCACTGTCAATTCGCTTCACTTCACTGCCATTTCCATGCATTTCACGGTCATTCCCGGCGATTCTGTGTTGATTCACGGTCAATTCGACGCATTTCACGGTCATTTCCTTACATTTCGCAGTCAATTCGTTTCACTTCACCGTCATTTCCATGCATTTCACGATCATATCCGGCAATTCCGTGTTGATTCACGGCCAATTCCATGCACTTCACGGTCAATTCACTTCACTTCATGGTCACTTCCACTCATTTCCCGGTCAATTCTCTTCACTTCACGGACATTTCCATGCATTTCACGATTATATCCGGTAATTCCGTGTTGATTCACGGTCATTTCCAAGCACTTCACAGTCATTTCCCTTCACTTCATGGTCATTTCCATGCATTTCGCGGTCAATTCACTTCACTTCACTGTCATTTACATGCATTTCACGGTCATTCCCGGCAATTCCATGTTGATTCACGGTCGATTCCACGCATTTCACGGTCAATTCCCTTCACTTCACGGTCATTTCCATGCATTTCGCGGTCAATTCGCTTCACTTCACTATCATTTCCATGCATTTCATGGTCAATCCCAGTGATTCCGTGTTAATTCACGGTCAATTCCATGCATTTATGGTCAATTTCCTTCACTTCACGGTCATTTCCATGCATTTTCGCGGTCAGTTCGCTTCACTTCATCGTCATTTCCATGGATTTCATGGTCATTCCCGGCAATTCCGTGTTGATTCACGATCAATTCCCTTCACTTCACAGTCATTTCCATGAATTTCGCGATCATGACTTGTGAATCTAAACGTAGGGCCCACCAAAATGGAGTACGAGTCATATCGCTGAAAATGACCGTGAAATGAATGGAAATGACCTAGAAGTGAAGCGAATTGACTCTGAAATGCGTGGAAATAACAGTGAAGTGAAGTGAATTGACCGTGAATCAACATGAAAATGACCGTGAATCTAAACGGAATCGTAAAAAATGATCGTGAAATGAATGGAAATGACCGTGAAGTGAAGCGAATTGACCGTGACATGCATGGAAATGACGGTGAAGTGAATTGACCGCGAAATGCATGGAAATGACCATGAAGTGAACAGAATTGACCGTGAAATGCGTTGAATTGACCGTGAATCAACACGGAATCGCCGGGAATGACCGTGAAATGCATGGAAATGACCATGAAGTGAAGCGAATTGACCGTGAAATGCATGGAAATGACCGTGAAGTGAATGAAATTGACCTTGAAATGCGTGGAATTGACTGTGAATCAACACGGAATCGCTGGGAATGACCGTGAAATGCATGGAAATGACCGTGAAGTGAAGGGAATTGACCGTGAAATGCGTGGAATTGACCGTGAATCAACACGGAATCGCCAGGAATGACCGTGAAGTGAAACGAATTGACCGTGAAATGCATGGAAATGACCGTGAAGGGAATTGACCATGAAATGCGTGGAATTGACTGTGAATCAACACGGGATTGCCGGGAACGACTGTGAAATGCATGGAAATGACCGTGAAGTGAAGCGAATTGACCGTGAAATGCATGGAAATGACCATGAAGTGAAGTAAATTGACCGTGAATTAACACGGAATCGCCGGGAATGATCGTGAAATGCATGGAAATGACCGTGAAGTGAAGCGAATTGACCGCGAAGTGTATGGAAATGACTGTGAAGTGAAGGTAATTGACCGTGAATCAACATGGAATCGCCGGGAATGACCGTGAAATGCATGGAAATGACCGTGAAGTGAAGCGAATTGACCGCGAAATGCATGGAAATGACTGTGAAGTGAAGGAAATTGACCGTGAAATGCGTGGAATTGACCGTGAATCAACACGGAATCGCCGGGAATGACCGTGAAATGCATGGAAATGACGATGAAGTGAAGCGAATTGACTGCGAAATGCATGGAAATGACTGTGAAGTGAAGGGAATTGACACCCAGATCCATGCTCAACTGGCAGACTAAGTGGAAATACCTCGTTTCAGCACTTGAGGTCTTAGTATCGATCCCTAGCAAGGGTGGCTAACATGGAGTGTGTGTACTGACATGGGTGTGTACTAACAAGCTAACCCAAAAAAAAAAGGGAATTGACTGTGAAATGCGTGGAATTGATCGTGAATCAACACGGAATCGCCGGGAATGACCATGAAATGCATGGAAATGACGGTGAAGTGAAGTGAATTGACCACGAAATGCATGGAAATGACCGTGAAGTGAAGGAAATTGACCGTGAAATGCGTGGAATTGACCGTGAATCAACACAGAATCGCCGAGAATGACCGTGAAATGCATGGAAATGACAGTGAAGTGAAGCGAATTAACCACGAAATGCATTGAAATGACCGTGAAGTGAAGGGAATTGACTGTGAAATGCGTGGAATTGACTGTGAATCAACACGGAATCACAGGAAATGACCGTGAAATGCATGGAAATGACCGTGAAGTGAAGTGAATTGACTGTGAAATGCATGGAAATGACCGTAAAATGAAGGAAATTGACCATGAAATGCATGAAAATGATCGTGAATCTAAACGGAATCGCCGGAAATGACCGTAAAATGTATGGAAATGACAGTAAAGGGAAGCGAATTGACGCAAAGTGAATAAAATGAATGAATTTGATCACGAGGTGAATAAAATAGATTTTTGACCATCGACCCAATGGAATCTTGGAAAATTACTATGTTGGTTGGCTAAATTAGCTTCTCCTACCCCAAAATCATATATGGTACGTTAAGTAACTCATTCTAGTTTAGGAGATATGCTTGTTAAATAAATAGGCAAAGAAATGAATTAAGAGAGAGAAAAATATTTTTATATACTTATATATACATATTTACATAATTATGTATTTGAGAAAAATGTATGGGAGAAAAAGTTCTCCCTGTAAAAAAATAATAATAATAATAAAATAAAAAAAAATCTGCCGGCAATCTGTGTCACCGTGGCATTCTGTGTTTTTTTTTTTTCTTTTGCTGTATTATTTTTGTGGGTCTCATCATGAGGTCTATGTTATATCAAAACGGTCCATCTATTTGGCGAGCTCACATAAAGGCTTGAGACGAAAAATAAAATAGATCTAACCATCACACCGTAAAAGGCAGTGGGGAATTGAACGTTTACCATTGAAATTCTTTCCGGGGTTATAGAAGGATCATTATGAAGTTTGTTTTTCCTCTTCATCCAGGTCTTTGTGACCTTATGAATAGATGGGATGGAAAATAGAAGTTATGGTGGGTCCTACAAAAATTTTAACTGTGAAAATCCATTTCCCCGCTGCTCTTTGTGGTGTGGTCCAGCTGATCTTTGGGTATGATTTTTTTTTTTTTTTTTGATAATGCTCCGAAATGATCTCGAAATATGGATGGACGCTGTGGATATAATAAATACATAACGGTGGGGCCCATGTAACTTTGATATCTTTTGAACCGTTCGTACAACTCGGAGTTCGAGTAGAGTCAGCGCTCGTCTTCGAGCACCAGGCGATCAGCCTTGGTAGGGGAAGCAGG
This sequence comes from Magnolia sinica, assembly GCF_029962835.1. Classification (NCBI taxonomy): domain Eukaryota; kingdom Viridiplantae; phylum Streptophyta; class Magnoliopsida; order Magnoliales; family Magnoliaceae; genus Magnolia; species Magnolia sinica. Next base: position 45,587,640 of record NC_080585.1, on the reverse strand, counting down.
GGCATTTTCGACCTGAGAAATGGAACCGTACAGCTGGGGCTTATCCTTGGGAGGTGAAAGGGTAGTGGGCTTTAAAAAGTTGGTGGGCCATATATGGGTCGTACAGTTGGAAATTTCTCAAAAAAAAACAAAACAAAACAAAACGTAAATGGCTTGGACAAAACCGGCCCTACACCGCCCCTCTCTGCACCGATTCTGTCCAGGCGGAAGCGGGATCCCCGTGTCCCGGATTCACCAGGGTATGGGCCCACTTTGATGTATGTTCCTTGCATCCACACCCTTCATCAATTTTTACAAGTCATTTTAGGGTATGATACCAAAAATGAAGCAGATCCAAATCTTAAGTGGACCATACCACATGAAACAGTAGTGATTGAATTCCTACCGTTAACAACTTCACGGGGTCTACCAGAATGCTTATTTTCCATCCAACCTGTTGATAAGGTCACAAAGACCTGGATGAAGAGACTACACAAATATCATCTTAATCCAAGACTTTCATATGCCACGAGAATTTTTAATGATCGATTACCACTGTTTCCTTTACTATGATCCACATGAGCTGTAGATCTGTTTCTTTTTTTGGATCATCAGCTAAAATGCGTTTTCTAAAGAGATGGATGGTATAGATATATAATCTACATACATTAAGGTGGGCCCACGGTCAGGGATCCCACCCTCCGAGGATCCACCCAAGCCGCGCGCACGGGACGCAACCCGCGTCCTCACAGTAGCGGATTGCCCGTGACTCAGATATATCACCATGCCCTCGGCTGTGTGGGGTCCACAGAGATGTCCGTGACAAATCCACTCCGTCTATCTGTTATAAAAGACTACAATAGCACAGATTTATAAAAATAGGAAAGATATAAGACTCAGGTGGGCTACACCATCAAAATAGTGGGAACAGCAACGTCCACCATTGAAAACTTCCTGGAGCTGAACATAATATTTATCATCCAAACCGTTCATATAATTATTAACACTCAGATAAACTGTAAGAGAAAAAAAAAAAAATCATCCTGATACAAAACTTCTATCACTGCCAAGCGTTCAATTCTCAGTATATTTCCTGTGGTATGGGCCGCATGAGTTCTGGATTTTCCTGATTTTTAAAATCCTATCCTATAATGGTTTTTCAAAACAGATGGAAGGAGTTGATTTGTTACGGAAATCTTTATGCCCTACACGGGCACAGATATATTTCTCTCGCCCGGCTCACATACAATCCCCCCTTCCTCACATTTCGTCTCGATACAAAGCTGAGATGGGCAGCAGCACAGGGAAAATATCAACGTCAAATGTTGATTAGAGTTAGTGCCCCACAGGGTTGTTCATACATGATCAAGCCCGTTCAGTCCGTTCATCCAGTCCAAGTAATAAGTGAGGCAAAAAATTCAGGCTATTACGGACTCAAGTGGGCCCTCGTGAAATTAAAGGGCAGGCATTCCTTCCCACCTCCTTTCCTTTGTTGTGGCACACCTTATCTTTGGATTAAACTGAGTTCTTGGTCATAGAGGTTTTCGTAGGCAAAGCATCTGATAGATGGTTTGATGTTGTGAATGCATCACTAGAGCTCTGCATCTAATGGTCGCCACCTTAAACATGAGGTAGCATGGGAACTGCCGTAGCTAGCCCCGCGAAAAAAAATAAATAAATAAACAAAAACAAAAATTGTTAAGCTTTTCGTGGAGATAACAAAAAGATCATCCTAACTACCTAATAACATAAAAATATATCCAATAGAAGATAAAATAAAACCACCTTCCATTATTCCACATTTTCTTTTGTGAGAAGGGATCATGTGGTTGTCATTGATCTCTTTTAAAGGACAACATTATTTATATTACTGGACCTTCAGACGAAGGATCCACATCTCATCCACACATGTTTTCCTGAATCGCCAACTACTAACGCGGATTAGGTGGCGTTGCCAACGCAACCGACGGTGGTGGTGTGCTGATGTGTTGCGCCTTGTGAGGCCCAAGGTGATGAATATTATTTTTTACATCCATGCCATACATCTGTTTTCTCCCGTCATCTTAGGGCATTAAACTAAAAATGAAGCACATAAAATACTCGAGTGGACCACAACAGAAAATAACTTGGATAAAAACACCCACGGTTGAAACCTTTCTAAGAACCGATATAATTTGTAGTTGTCATCCAACTCGTTGATAAGGTCACTTAGACCAGGATGAAGAAAATACAAAGTTCTTGATCCAAAACTTTTGTGGCCCTAATAAGTTTTAAATGATGCGCATTCAATCACCACCTTTTCTGTGGTGTGGTCCACTTTTGTTTTGAATCTGCTTTATTTTTTGTGTTTCAATTCCTAAAATGGGGTATCCCGAAGACACCCCACCTAAAACAAGGATACGATTCTTTGAGCTTCAACTTAACTTCAATCAATTATCTCCTGTGACTGAGAAATCATTGAAAACTCAAACGGATCATAGTGAAAGCATACTCGGCATGCGCCGGAAATAACCAACGGACTAGATTGGTTAACACCAAATCTAGTAGCGATTCGGTCACGGCCGAGCGTCCAAACTCCAAAACCCCTGAAACTCTCTATATGATGCAACCGACATGCGAAAATGGATAAAACAAATACTCTCTACCCACGAATCACTCTTTGTATCATTCAGTCTTTCTGGGTAACGTTGTGTCGAGGTTAAATGGTCATATCTTCGAAATCAAGGAAAAATACGGTCGTCCCAATATATGAAATGATCATGGTATTATTTGAGGAAAATCCTGACCGATTAGGATGATTTATGATTCATTAGAAAGATGGTCAAATGATCTTCTTAACAAACTTAAGTTTCTTCCAATCCGAATCATGATGAGGAAGAGATCCAGCCTATTTATTAAAATCATGTATTGTCGATTAACCAAAATCGGAAAAAACTTTGGTTGCGCTTTAAACTAGTCAAACGGGATCTAATCAAGATTATTTCAGTTATAATGAAAAGCTTATTAGACAATGTTTCCAATAATCCTAATATCATCAAAGGCAGACCATTGGTCAAATAGCAAATAATCGATTTCATATTTTGTACGGACGTACTTTCGGCACATTAAACAAGGTCCGATTGAAGTGATCTTAATCTTGTTAGAAAGTTTACCTGATTACCTTTCTAACAAGATAAAGATTATCAAAAACGGACAAGTAACAAAGAAGATGTGAGCGTTTAAACATTTGCAATAAAAAACAAAAAGTAATAATGGCTTTATATATATATATACACACACACACACACGTAATGTATATATTTATAAATATAAATAAAAGAAAAAGTAATCATTATACTTTAACTTTTATATATATATATATATATATATAATATTAATAACATACAACATAACATGCAAGGCCCACCAGTCAGGGCGGGCGCCCACAATTCAGTGTGGGCACCCATAGCATGACCCTGTACAATGGTCATCCGTAACATGGGCCGCTACCTATATAAGGCACTCAGGGACAGACGAGAGAGAGAGAGAGAGAGAGAGGAAAATTAAAGGAAAGAGAGAAGCTAAGGCAGAGAGCTTAAACAAATAGAGAGTGAGAGACGTGAAAAAATATTAATAGATTAGAAAGAGAGATAAAGATATACAGAGAGTTTCTGAGGGTTGGAGTTTGCCTGGAGGTGCTACCCAAAGTACCTTAAATACTTCTAACATGCCGACATGTTGCCCAACACAGGAAGAAAAAATGGTTATCAAAGGAGTCAAAAAAGCTAAGAATCTGTCCATTTATATTTAATTTGCATTCTACTCCACACATTTCTATTGCATTAATCAGTTTCACATTTTATTCGGCATCATTCTCCATCTTCCATTTTTCACTTTATTTACCTGTCCAATATCTTAAATTCTATGAAGTAAGGCTAGTTAACGTTTATTTCCATTAACTGTTTTTGCTTTATTTACCTCCTCAGGGCCACTCGGCTCTGTGATGTAAGGCTAAATAAACTTTTTTTTTATTTGCCTGCATACGATCTTAAATCCTGTGAAGTAAAGCTAGTTAGCATTTTATCTTATTTACTGCTTTTATTTTATTCGCCTACCCAGGGTCACTTGGCTCTATGATGTAAGGCTAGATAACTCATTTTTTCTTATCTCTGCCTGCCCAGCCCACCGGAGTTATGTGAAGCATGGCCAAGTATAAAAGGCCGAAATTCCATTAAATCCCCAAAAAATTACAAATCTTATTAAGTAGATACCACACATTGTGCAGGCAGAAAATGGTGCTTAAACCCTTCATTTTCCGTCACCGAGGCCCTTACTCGGAATCTTCGGCTGCAGATCAACCGCGGGAGTCACTTGAGTTGGAAAATTATGAGATTGCCTAACTCCTAAGCGATTCTACGGTTCCTAGCCGGCCGTAAATTTTATGCTTCATTTGGCTAGTGGCGACTCCAAATCAAATACATTTTTACACCTGAGTCAATAGCACACATCGCCCACAATAGCAAAAATCAATATGAAAGCTAACAAAGCGATGGCACTGTCATGCTCGTGCACGCGTGCGGGGGGAGGCGTTCACAGAATGGTGACTCCACTGGGGATTGTGCTAGTTACCAGCCTAGGCCCAACTTGAAACACATGATTTTTTCAATTAATGGGGATTTTATAAATTCGACATATTTACTTTCCTACACTTCAGTGAATACTGGTCTTATTTGCTCTCCGTATCATGCTTTCTAACATTCTAGTAAATACTGGTCTCCTACTAACGCACTAATTCCATAATTGTCCTGTGTATACTGGTCCATTTACTTTCTTACCTGCATCTTGCATTCCAGTCTATACTGGTCCACTTTACTTCCTTGTCTGCATCCTGCATTCCAGTCTATATTGTTCTCATTTACTTTCTCGCAAGCATACTGCAATCCCGTTCTCACTGGTCCATTTACTTTTCTGTTAATCCAATTTGCACTGGTCCTCCTGTATTTTCCTGACATTGACGTTTGCCTTTTATAAAAAGTAAAAAAAAAGTAAAAAAGAAAATCAGAAAAAAAGACAAAAAAAAAGAGAGAAAAAGAAAATACCAAAAAAAAGGGGAGGTGATCGCAAGGTATACCCGTTGCAAGGAAGTGGCAAGCTATTCTGTAACCATTGCGCCCAGAAATCAATTACGGGTTCGTCGTCCAACACAATCATCGCGTACCTACCAAAGTATCATCCGAACCCGTGCACAAGCAGTCATGTCAGCTCAAGGTGACAATCCTCCAACTCCTCCAGAATCGCCAAGACCGCAAGCCTCTCAACCGGCCGCATCCACTCCCTCGACAACCGAGCTTGCCCGCGGCTTAAACAGGTTAGAGAATATTGTAAACCGCATTTACGTAGAAATAGCGCCACTCATTCATAACATGCGTCCACCAAGCATCCATGTAGGTATATCAGACCCAACTGTCAATCAATTTCAACCCATTCCTCTTAATAGAAATCGGGCTCACTTTCAAAACCCACCAGTCACAGCAACTCAAACTCCAGCACATCCTCCCCCTGATGGGAGTCAACTAGCACATTCTAATCAATCACAATCTGGTCAATTCCAACAACCTTCTCCTAGTGAAAATTTATTTCAATTTTCACCCAGTCAACCACATTAAATACCTATTATTCATGGATATCCACCCATCCAAGCTCGCCCTCAAGGCGGGACCGCATCCCAATTCTCACACCACACCATGCACTCAATCCCTCTGACCGAGGAACACAGGAACATCGAAGAAGTCAACCATTATGAAGAAGAGGCTAACCGAATGCCAGAAGGAGCAGAACCTCCTTTGTCACAACCAAATGAATTTGATCGACTTCGGGAACACTTCAAGAACCAGCTAAGGGCAATGCGAAATGAACTTCAAAAATAACATGGGGTGGAACTCTCATCCACAAAATTTAGGGATCTTTGCCCATTCCCCGATGTTAGGGTACTTGCAAACTTCGAGGTACCCAAGTTTCAACGATATGATGGCATGGGATGGTCAACTGCACATTTAAAGGCTTTTTGTGGTGAACTTGATGTCATGGCAGAAGATGATGGAGCATTGATCCGTCTGTTCCAGAAATCCAAGGGGTGATGCATTAGATTGGTACACGTCTCTGGACTATCACAAGATTAGAACATGGGAACAATTGTCCCAAGCATTTGTAGATCGTTTCGCATACAATCTAAATCAGCACCCTGAAGGTCAGACTTGGCAGCCCTTAGGTAAAGGAGCAACGAAACGCTGTTTGCATACGTAGGGCGATGGAGAGCCATAGCCGCACGAGTGAAAACATCAATCGATGAAGAAGAACAGATCTCTATGATTGTCCATTCGGTCAATCCAAATATATCGGGATATCTGATTTCATACTCATATGCCAATTTTACTCAACTAATCCATGTGGGGGAACAGGTGGAGGCCGGAATAAGAACCGGCACAATTACACCATGGCCCCACCAGTCTACCTCAGTACAAAAGCGAAACTTGAAGAAAAGACAAGCAAATGAGGAGTAAGAAATAGAGATATGGCTCCTCATCCAGCGGAAACTAACAATGTTGTTGCCTACGCACAAGGAATGCCAAGAAATACTCCACAAGAACAACAATACCACCCTCAGCAGCAGCAACCTAGGTGGAATCCGTGATACACAAACCAGAACAAGCAAATGGCTGTGGCACAGGTGTTTAGGCAATTTACACCATTGGCCCAATCATACATGGACATTCTCGCCACACTCATCCAAAGGCAGCTCTTGGCACCTCTCCAGCCTTGACTGCCGCCAAATCCATTGCCTTCAAATTACAAAGAAAATGAGTATTGCGCATTCCATCAAGGGCGGGGTCATACCACAGAACGTTATTTCTCCTTGAAACATGCAGTTCAAAATTTGATTGATCAAAACCAGATCACGGTCACGCCCCCTGAAACAGCTGCTGCTAATAGTAATAACAAACTCCAAAATCCTCTGCCGCAGCACCAAGAATGCCCTAACACTTCCAGCACTCCCACCGTCAATGCCATCTAGGGAGATTATCCTCCCCATGTTTTCCAAGCATTCTCGACCAAAAGCTATGATATAAAGATTCCTCCAATCATTGTGCAATGGTCATTACCATCTCCTCTGTTGGTCCTTCAAGGGAAGGCCCATGAACCTCATCATAGTCCTCCTCATCATGTAGAACAAACATGAGATAAACCATTGGTCCTACAAAGAAGAGCTCCTACGTCAACACAAACCAACAACTCCCACCAGTCAAGAGTCCACCAGCCAGTTGTCCTTATGGGGAAGGCCCTATCGCCCATGCCTAGTCGTGTACCATACCATCCACCCCTTGGTGCACAAGAACGACGTCCTCTCCCATTCAGCATGCCACACGAACTCGCAAGATCCGAACGGACAATCCAAGAAGCCCTCCTTCACAACCCTTGGTACTCCTAGGGGCACCATTGGCTTCGCCAATGAAACACACATCTGTTATCGCTAACCCTCTATCTTCTCTAGAATCTTCACCTCCTCTGGCTTTTCAAGGAAAGATGGAACTGATCTCAGATAACAAGGTAGTCCCCTACCATTACCTAGAATGCTCTGAGGTAGGAAACATGCATCCTAATGGGAGATGTTTTCGAAAAGGACTTAGAGGAGATCCCAAGAGACCTTTGGCTGAAACAACACACAAGGCTGACACCACATACGATGTAGCGGCCCAGCTTAAAACCATCTCGGCCCAAATATCCATTTGGGAACTCCTCTGTACATCGCAGGCACACAGGGAGATTTTTGTTAAAACTCTGAACGATGCGCATATTTTTTGAGAAGCTGCACCTGAAATGGTCGCACACATAATAGGGCAACTCCTTGCGCCCCGAGCCATAACTTTTTCAGATGACGAGTTGCCACTAGAAGGCCGCGACCATGAATATAACTGTTCATCATAAGGAAGAAAGCATCCCACTGGTATTGATTGATAATGGTTCAAGTTTGAATGTTTGTCCAATTCAGACTGCCTTATATTTGGGACTAAATCTATCTATGTTCATGCCAAGCAATATGAATGTGAGATCATTCGATAATTCTTAAAGACAAGCACAAGGAGAAATTGATCTTGAACTACAAATTGGCCCCGATACGTCCACCATTTCCTTTCAGGTTTTGGACGTCCCTTCATTATTCAATCTTCTCCTTGGTTGGCCCTGGCTTCACGAAGTTGGGGCCGTACCATTAACACTTCACCAGAGGGTCAAGTACATCCATGGGAATAAAGTGTTATGCATTCTGGCAGATCATGAACCACTTTTTTCCTCTGAAACAAATCTTCAGGGGGAGCCTAACATCCCAGTTATTGACGCATGGAAATCGGACAAAGACAAACCATATTATACCTTCCAATTTAAAGCAGTGGATCACGTCTCATCAATATGTCCTTTAAAATCAAACTGTATTTTCACTCCAGCCAAGCGTCAAATCCTGAACTACCGCCTTGAACACCAAGATACCACCAAGGTAATTGAGGTTCAAGAAAGAGTAGGAAGGGCAGGACTAGGATATGAGTCTCTTACACCAGAAAAACCAGAGAAGGCAAATACCGAGAGGAGGTGGAAGGGCCAAGAGATGAGTCATCCTTCCCATTTCACACCAATCCAATTCGTTAGCGACGAAGTCATCCATCCAAGTCAAAATCCAGATTCCGATCCACCGGGTCATGATAATAGTCTCACTCTCACTGAGTTTCCCAAGCAACAATTGGGCAAGGGGCAGGAGCTACCATCTCTTGATTGGACCACAACGATGATCCCACCAGAGCCACAACAACCTGAAGAGCTCTATGACACAGGGAATGAAGGAAGGTCCGATGAATCTGACACCGAGTCAGAACCCAGCCCTCGCTACATCATGATGATTGGGCACAATAGAGAAAATTAGCCTACTACATCCCAAAACCTTGCCTCTCGAGGGGAGAGAGTGCAGGGCTCCGCCTGGTTCACCACCCCCATGATGCTTGAATTGACCAGTCAGTCTTCTCAGAGTGCCGGTCTGAAAAAAAACGTCCTTGTAAATAGACATTTGCACCCCGGGCAAGATCATGATAGACACTGGTTCGAAACTCTAACTTGCTCGGTGTTCAATAAAATTAAAACACCAAAAAATCTGAAAAACCTTCAAAATTACAAGAAAAAAAAGAAGAAAATCTTCGTAAACACCAAAAAAAAATCCTCAAAAACCAAAAATAATAAAAAACCCTCAAAAACCAAAAAACAATAGAAAATCCACAAAACCTAAAAATAAAAGAAAGTTTACAAAAATCAAAAACATCAAAAATATTTCAAAATACCTAAAAATCAGAAAACTTTTCAAAAGCCACAAGCAATAAAGTGTCAGACTCATCTGAAAAGCTACATGAAGCGGAAGTTGACATTTATGACTTTGACATAGAGCTAGACTTCGAACTCATGGGTTTAGAAGAAGTCAAGGACAAGGAAAATGATGATCCGACTCCCGAACTTGAGGATCTCCTCAATAAGTTCGATCCAAAAGCCAATGTTGCACCTGACGATTTCGAGTGGTTAATCTCGGAACCCCCAAGAATCCTCGGGAAGTACTCATTGGAAAATCTTTATTTCCGAGCAAAAGGAAGAGAATGATCGAGTTTTTGAAACTACGGTTATCAAACTTTGCCTTCTCTTACGAAAATATGCCTGGACTCGATGAAGACCTGGTCGTACATCGTCTACCCATAAAGCCCGAAATCAAGCTAGTCAAGCAAAAGTTAAGGAGAATGCGACCAGAGTGGATCGTGAAAATACGGGAAGAAGTAATTAAGTAATACAACGCCGGTTTCCTAGTAGTATCCAACTATCTGGAATGGCTGGCCAACATTGTTCCCATTCCCGAGAAAGACAACAAGGTTCGGATGTGCATCGACTTTCGTGACCTCAATAATGCCAGTCTGAAAGATGACTTTCCACTGGCCCACATCGACACTCTGGTCAACAATACGACAGGTTACAAAATCTTCTCTTTCATGAATGGTTTCTTTGGCTACAACCAAATCAAAATAGCCATAGAAGACAGTGAAAAGACATCATTCATTACGCCGTGGGGAACGTTTTGCTACCAAGTCATGCCATTCGGGTTGAAAAATGCCGGAGCTACGTACTAGCGAGCCATGACGGCACTATTCCACGACATGATGAACAAAGAGCTGGAAGTCTATGTGGATGATATGTTTGTCAAGTTTCAAAGCATCGAGGGCCATTTCAAAGACCTCAAAAAACTCTTTGACCGATTCTAAAAGTTCAAGCTCCGTCTCAATCTGCAAAAGCGTCTTTAGGGCAACCAGTGGCAAGTTGCTCGGTTTCATCGTCAGCAAAGATGGCATCTGAGTCGACGAATCAAAGACAAAAGCAATTCTAAAGATGCCACCTCCTAAAAATGAGAAAGAAATTCAGGGTTTCTTGGGCAGAATCCAGTATATCAGTCATTTCATTACCCAACTTACTCCCATATGCGAGCCATATTCAAGCTGCTCTGCAAGAACACGCTAAAAGAATGGAACGAAGATTGTTAAGAAGCCTTTGACAGAATCAAGAAGTATTTGCTAGATCCACTAGTGTTAGTCCCACTGGTGCTCGGACGGCCCCTACTGCTCTATATCTTAGTCGCCGCAGACGTCATCGGATGCGTCCTTGGCCAACACGATGACACAGGAAGAAAGGAGCGAGTAATCCACTATCTTAGCCGTCGATTCACTGATTACGAGTCCTGATACTCGTTAATCGAAAAGGCATGCCTCGCCCTCTTATGGGCCACCCAACGCCTTCGTCAATACATGATCGCTTATCCAATCCTCCTGCTTGTACGAATGGATCCACTGAAGTACCTGTTCGAGAAACTGGCTCTAACTGGAACGATCGCAAAATGGCAATTGTTACTTTCCGAGTTTGACATCACCTATATCACTCAGAAAGAAATCAAGGGGCAAGCTTTGGCCGACCATCTCGCAGCAAACTCTCTGCCTGACTATCATCCACTGAAGACTTTCTTCCCTGATGAGGATATCCTATTCCTTGAGGGAGAAGAAGGACCGGAGGCAGATAAGTGGACCTTATATTTCGAAGGTGCAGCTAGCGCTAAAGGAAGCAGAATAGGGGCAATCCTTAACTCTCCAGATGACATCCCCATCCCTATTTCCAGAAGGCTATCCTTCGGGTGCACAAACAACATAGCCGAGTATGAGGCATGTATAGGAGGCTTAAAGGAAGCAATCATTTTAGGGGTGAAAAAGCTAAGGGTCTTCTGTGACTCTCAACTCATCATCAATCAAACGAATGGTGACTGGAAGACGAAGGACAAGAAGTTAATTCCATGCCACATTTATCTCGAGAATCTCATCGACGAATTTCATAAAGTCACTTTTACATACATGCCACGTGCCAAGAATCAATTTGTTAATGCCTTGTCCACATTAACATCTATGTTAAACATTCCCAAGGGAGCAGCACAATGGGAACTTACAGTTAAACTATAAGAAGATCCAGCGTTCTGCCTGCAGATCGAACAAGCCAAAACGCCACCTGACAAGCACCCTTGGTATACCGATATTAAGAAATACTTAGAAGATCGGGTATTCCCGGAAAGCGCCACACCAACAGACCGTCATACGATCCAACGATTAGCTACATAGTTTACTATTAATGGTGGCATCTTATACAACCGATCCTTTAATTAGGTCTTATTACGATATGTGGACGAGGCGGAAGCTGTGAAAATCATGTCCGAGGTCCACGATGGAATTTGTGGCCCACACATGAACGGACACATGATAGCCAAGAAAATCCTACGATCAGGATACTACTGGCTAACTATGGAGACTCACTATTGCCAACACGTCAAGATGTGCTTTAAATGCCAAGAACATGCAAATCGGATCAATGCGCCTACTTCCGAGTTATATAACCTGACCACACCCTGGCCATTTTCAATGTGGGGATTCGACATCATCGGCAAAATCAACCCCAAAGCTTCCAATGGCCATGAATATATCCTGGTAGCAGTCGATTATTTCACCAAGTGGGTGGAAGCGGTATCTTTTACCACCATCAACGTTTCTCACGTGGTACAGTTCCTAAAAAACAACATCATCAGTCGATATAGAATCCCACACGCCACCATCACAGATAACAGGATGCCTTTTGTGAACTGAAAGATGGACAATTTCCTCGAGCAATTTAAAGTCAAAAGGCATCGATCCAGCCCCTATCGACCACAAATGAATGGAGGGGTAGAAGCAGCCAACAAAACACTCGTTCGTATCCTTGAAAAAATGGTGAAAACATATCACGACTGGTCCGAAATGCTCCCATACACGCTTTGGGCTTATCAAACATCTATACGCACCGCAACAGATGCCACTCCATACGAACTCACATATGGAATGGAGGCAGTTCTACCGGTTGAAGTCAAAATTCCCTCATTACGCATTCTGTTAGAAAGTGAAGTGAAAGAGGGAGAATGGTTACAAGATCGCTATGATCAACTACATCTGACAGACGAAAAGCGCATGCGAGCTTTATGTCATTCCCAAGCCTATCAAAGAAGGATTGCACGAGCTTACAACAAGCGGGTCCTTACAAGAATATTCAGAATAGGAGACGTAGTAATGAAGAAGATCCTACTTCCTCATCTACCTGACCCAAGGGGAAAATTCAAACCCACTAGGGAAGGCCTGTCCGTTGTACGTGAAGTGCTCCCTGGAGGCGCACTCCGCCTCACCAACATGGAGGGTCAGGATCTAGCCGAGCCCATCAATGTCGATCATGTCAAAATACACTACGGATAACGAGTAAGCTAAGGAAATGTTTTCTAAGATCGAATCTTACAACTCCTTACCCAATTACCCTTAGTAACAAAGTAGGACACAAAAAAGACGTATGTACATATGACGATTCAAATTCTCCAAAATCCAAGAAAAAAGAGAAAAAAAAAGAAGAAGAAAAGAAAACACAAAACAAAAAAAGGGAGGAATGAAGAACCAAATAGAAAATCTATGGTACATTTCAATCTTGGAAAGCATTCCGAAGCCTCTCATTACCCAAGAAATCATTATCGACCAACATTGAGAAAGTTTTCAGACAAAAAGAAAAAAAAAAGAGGTGTGTCTAAGCAAAATGGGTGAGGTGAAAACTTGCAAGGGCGCCTCGGGTAAAAGCAACAGATACACAGTGGACCTAGTGAAAACCTGCAAAGGCGCCAGGGGCAAAAAGGCACAGTTGCCAAGGGGCAGGCAAGAGAAAATACCTGGGACGTGGTGAAAATCTGAAAGGGCACCATGGGCAAAATTGATGGGCTAAGCCAAACGTAACGAAAACTCATAAGAGCGTTATGCGTAAAAACGGCAAAAAAAGAAAAGAACCAACGGACTAGATTGGCTGACACCAAATCCAATAGCGATTCGGTCACGACCGAACATCCAAACTCCAAAACTCCTGAAACTCTCTGTATAACGCAACCAACAAGCGAAAATGGATAAAACAAATACTCTCTACCCACAAATCACTCTTTGTATCATTCAGTCTTTCCGGGTAGCATTGTGTCGAGGTTAAAAGGTCATATCTTCGAAATCAAAGAAAAATACAATCGTCTCGATATATGAAATGGTCATGGTATTATTTGAGGCAAATTCTAACCGATTAGGATGATTTATAATTCATTGGAAAGATGGTCAAATGATCTTCCTAACAAACTTAAGTTTCTTCCAATCCGAGTCATGATGAGGAAGATCCAGCCTGTCTATTAAAATCATGCATTGTCGATTGACCAAAATCAGAAAAAACTTTGGCTGCGCTTTAAACTAGTCAAACGGGATCTAATTAAGATGATTTCAGTTACAATGAAAAGCTTATTAGACGACATTTCCAATAATCCTAATATCATCAAAGGCATACCATTGGTCAAATTACAAATAATCAATTTCATATATTAAACACACATATTTTCGGCACATCAAACGAGGTCCGATTGAAGTGATGTAAGACCCGTATCCCAACCCGTACCATTCCATAGGCTTCCGCAATCCTCTCGATCGAATTTCGGTAACCCGCGATCTGTAATCGGCATTTGCGCGTAACCCTAAGTCGTATCCCATATTCCAGAGTCGGCTTGACTCGAGACTTGTATTATTGCGACCGCACCGTCGTCGTGGTTTCAACGCCGCGTATTACGCGCCAAGGTGATACCTAGGTCGAGAGATGTGAGCCCGCGTTCAGTTCGAGAAAAACACCGCATACCTTACCCATCCCGATAGAATCTTTACGACACGTCACATCAATTCATCAAGTCAAATAAACTCATACCCTACCCATCCCTTTCTCACCCAAAGTCAACAACACCCATACTCATCCCATTCCTTTCTTACCAACAAGTCAACAAATACCATATCCTTCATTTATTACATTACATATCTCTCTCTCTCTCTCTCTCTCTCTCTCTCTCTCTCTCTCTCTCTCTCTCTCTTTCAAACCAATTCTCAAGCAATCCATGAAAGCCAAAACGTCCAAGCTCCAAGCTCCATGGATAGAGCTTGTGTGGCCCACCTTCCTACCTTCCATCTCCACCATCCAAAGTCCATCTCAACCGTTGTAATTGTTCCTTTGGAGCTCTAGCATGCATTGGCGGAAGAAGGAAAAAGAGGTCTAAGGTGGGTGATTTTGTATTTGTCTTTGTGTGATTCAAGGGCCCACATTGGTGGGACCCATCTTGATGTATGTATTGTATAGGGAGGGCCCATAGTGGCGGGGTCCCTCCCTCTACCTCACCATCTCCCTCTCTTCCTATTTTGTGGACCCCACTATGATGCACGTATCTGACCCATGTCGTCCATCTACGTGGGACCCACCACTGATGTATATGTTTTATACCCACATCGTTAATCTGTTCATCAAACCGTCCAGCAGCAAGGTTGCTGCAGTGGGACCCTGATGTGCATGTTTCTCCATGCCGTCCATCTACTCTGGCAGCTGCCACATGGGGCCCACACAATAGTATGTGTGAGATCCGGATCATTCAGCTGGTGTGGGCCCAACTTGACCTGTACGTGTGGCACACCACACCGTCCAGCAGTAAGGACGATGGGTCCCACGTGGAATATGCATTGCATCCAGGCCGTCCAGGGCCTGGACGGCGCTGGCATATATTATTTGTAATACATATTATATACAATATATGTAGTATTATATTATATGTATTATATATTATATATAATATAATATATCTTACATCATACATTGTATCTGGTGGTGTATATGTGTTTAATCCTTCTGCCCAGCAGCGTGGGATCCACACACACGTGTGGACTCCACCGTGATGTGAGACGTGGACTCACCTTGATGTATATCTGGCCGTCCACCTGGCAGTAGGAGGGGGCCATCATGATGCATGTTATATCCATACCTTCCATCATGATGTGGATTACATCCACACCGCTGGATGTATTCCACACTGCATTTGACGGAAAGGAAACACAAATATCGGTTTGATCTACAAACGGGTGGGCCACATGTCCTTGGACCCCACCATCATGTGGAATACATCCACACCGTCCGTCCGTTCCATATCATCTCAGGCCCATGGGCCTGAGAATAATGTAGATTCAAACCCAGGTGGAACGCATTGTCCAGCACGTGGACCCTATCTTGATCTATGCATTTTATCCCTCCACACGTGGGCACCACGTGGTGTATGTGCTTCATCCATGCCGTGCATCCATGGGACCTACCTGCTGGGTGATGGCCGCACGACCACACGTGGGATGTGGGACCCACGTGATGTTTGTATTTTGTATCCACACCGTCCAGCTGTTTGGGGGTGGAAGCCACCTGTTATATGCGTTAAATCCACACCGTGCATTTATGTGGCCCACACCTTGATGTTATATGTTTTATCCTAGCCGTCCAGCAATTGGACGGTGGACGCCCTGATATATGCGCTTTATATACACCGTCCATTCAATTGATGGTGGCCAGCAAGATGTATATATACATCCACGCCTTCCGTCCACTTTTCCTTGGAAGTGGGGCCACCTTACACGTGTGGCACGTGTGAGGGTAGGGCCCACGTTAACGCATGTATGTATTTTACCTACGCACCGTCCACCTGGACGGTGCATGTGAAGACACCCACCGCGATATGTGTAATATGAGTTCCACCATCCATCTGCTGGTGGGGCCCTGACGCTGACATATATGTTATATCTTAATCGTCCATATGTCTGCATGTGGGCCCCATATCATGCTATATGTCGTCAGTAGGTTAGGTGGGCCTGACCTTGATGTATGCTTTATATCGAAACTGTGTACCCATGTGGGCACCTTATGATGTATGTATTTTGTATCTACACCGTCCAGATGATCTGGACGGTGCCATGTGAGCCACACCTTGATGTATTTGTTCCATCCACACCGTCCAGATGTGCTGGATGGTGTTGGACTGCTTGGACAGTGCTGTCATGCCCCGTCTTGATGTACTTCGCTTGATGTACTTTGCAGCCACATCGTTCACCTATTTTGGCTACTAACGTGAGGCTCATCTTAAATATGTATTGTATATCTATGTCTTCCACTTGTACGGCCCACCGCGATGTATGTTATACCCCCATCTTCATGTATATGAGGCCCATTAGTGCGGCCCATTAATATAACCCACTTGATGTATATTGAGGCCCATGGGTCGTAGCCCATTGTGATGTATTAGGGGCCCAGGGGTCGTGGCACATCTTGATGTATATTAGGCCCATTTGAGTGGCCTGTTGTGATGTATTTCCAGCACATTCATTAAGGCCCATTGCGATGTATATTAGGCCCGTCTGAGCAGCCCGTTGTGATGTGTTTCCAGCGCATTTATTAAGGCCCATTGCAATGTATATTAGGCCTTTGTGTGAGGCCGTGGGCCCACTATATGTTTGGCCATATTAGGACCACTGCTTGGGAGTAATGTTAGTTAAATGTCCACATTGTGACCTTCCCTTACGTCGATTGTCGATGCCGGTTATTGATACCGATTATGAATATGTGACAGCATAGCATCATAATACATGCCCATACGCATCATCTGCATGTTTGTTACGAGATGTGGTTGATCATTGCATTTGTCATTGAGCATGTTGTTATGAGACTCCCTAATAGGCGGAGGTTATCTCACATGAGAGCACGGTATGCGCAGGATTGATGCATGACTGGATTGTATGACTCATGCATCTTGCATTATGATTACTATACGCCCTAGCGACATCAGGGTCGTAGCCTCCACAGGCATATCGTAGATGGCCAGACAGGACACCGAAAATTTGTGCTAGCATCGGGTTGCCATAAATGGCCCTGAGTGAAAATTTCTAAACCCTCTTGTACTAGAGATGCGATGTTAGCTACGAGTGGTATGAGCCTCATTTCATGAGTCTATGAGTCAGGCGATGGTTGCGATACTCTCATACGTGTAATGATCAGGATTTTGCAGAGTATTAGTGGGTTGACCATGTCATTGAAGTCGACTAAATCGCAGAATAGGTATGGGCAACTATTGTGGATAAGGTCCATTGTGATGGACCTCATAACCTGCGATACTACGTACTACCATCCCGACTTCACACTCTAGCATGGTCATTCCATTTGCACTACATATTGCATTACATCCGCGGCATATGGTACGCTTGACGCTGTTTGAGTTACTCATCAGGAATGTATATTGCATTACATCCTCTACATCTGATATTTGGCTCTCTATGACTCCTCATTGGCATAGTTGATTTGTATTGCGTATTCTAATATTGTATGACTCATGCACTTGTCAATATTTCCGCTTACTCTGCTATCGTGTGATTTATGACTTTGTCAGTACTTCTGTTTACTCTAATAATTCATGATCTTATTAGTATTTCTGTTTACTCTGATAATTCATGATCTTGTCAGCATTTCTGCTTATTTCGACATTGTACGATTTATGGATTACCAGTATTTTCGGTATTGTTTGATTATGGCATTATATTGAATACTTGGCACTTACCTTGTGCACACACTTACACCACCCTTTAAGCTTTGTATAAGCTTATGCACGATAGATGCATGCAGGTGATATTGGGTTGCAGCGGTGTTAAGCTTGGAGCGTTCAGTGGTCTTCTGGAGGTTGGTTTTTTACTTATTTATTTCCCTTTCAGCATTGTACTCAAATGATTATATTAGTGGATATGTAATGATGATGTTGCTTTTGTGATTTGGATAATCTTGTGGTTATGCTTATTACAAGTTAAATGTATATTGAAAAAAAAAAGAGAGAGAAAAATCCTCCTTGTATGATTCCAGGATCGGAATCTGGCATATGAATCCTAGGAGTTGAGAATGGGGTACTACGGAGGCTGTCGGCACCAGATTCGGCGATCGAGATTCTTGTGAATCCGATTTCCGGGTTTGGGGCGTGACAAGTGATCATAGTCTTGTTAGAAAGCTTACCTGATTACCTTTCCAACAAGATAAAGATTACCCAAAATGGACAAGTAACAAAGAATATGTAAGCGTTTGAACATTTGCAATAAAAAACAAAAGGTAATAATGACTTTATATATATATATATATATATATATATATATATATATATATATATATATATATATATATATATATATAACATGCAACGTAACATGCAGGGCCCACCAGTCAGGGCGGGCGCCCACAATTCAGTGTGGGCGCCCACAACATGACCCTGTATAATGGTCGTCCGTAACGCCTATATAAGGCACCCAGGGACAGACGAGAGAGAGGGAGAAGAACATAAAGGAAAAATTAAAGGAAAGAAAGAAGCTAAGGCAGAGAGCTTAAGCAAATAGAGAGTGAGAGACATGAGAAAATATTAGCAGAGTAGAAAGATAGAGAGATATAGAGAGTGTCTGAGGGTTGGAGTTTACCTGGAGGTGCTACCCAAAGTACCTTAAATATTTCCAACGTGTTAACACAGGAGGCAAAAATGGTAATCAAAGGAGTCAAAAAAGCTAAGAATTTATTCATTTATATTTAATTTGCATTCTACTCTACACATTTCTATTGCATTAATTACTTTCACATTTTATTTTGCATCATTCTCCATCTTCCATTTTTCACTTTATTTGCCTGCCCAGGATCTTAAATCCTGTGAAGTAAGGCTAGTTAGCGTTTATTTCCATTAACTGCTTTTTTGCCTACACAGGACCACCTGCCTCCGTGATGTAAGGCTAAATAAACTTATTTATTTATTTATTTATTTGTTTGCCCAGGATTTTAATTTTGTAAAGTAAGGCTAGTTAGAATTTTATCTTATTTACTACTTTTATTTTATTCGCCTATCCAGTGCCACCTGGCTCTATGATGTAAGGCTAGATAACTCCTTTTTCTTATCTCTGTCTGGCTAGCCCACCTGGGTTATGTGAAGCATGACCAAGTTTAAAAGGCCGAAATTCCATTAAATCTCCAAAAAATTACAAATCTTGTGAAGTAGAGACCGCACATTGTGCGGGTGGAAAAGGGTGCTTAAACCCTTCCTTTTCCATCACCGAGGCCCTTACTCAGAATCTACGGCTGCAAACTAACCGCGGGAGTCACTTGAGTTGGAAAATCGTGAGATTGCCTAACTCCTAAGTGATTCTACGGTTCATAACCGGCCGTAGATTTTATGCTTCATTTGGCTGGTGGCAACTTTAAATCAAATGCATTTTTATACCTGAGTCAATAGCACACATTACCCACAATAGAAAAAATCAATACGAAAGCCAACAAAGCGATGACACTACCACGCTCGTACGCGCGTGCAGGGAGAGGCATTCACACATCCAAACGGTTGGATATTAAACACATACATCACATTGGGCCCTAGAGTGCCCATCACAGCATCACGAGGACACTTTCTATCCGCGTCGTAGTTCCCATTCCTTTCAACGAAGTCTATGTGACCTAATCAACACACGTTGGATGGTTGAATCACCACTGTTTTCCTATGGTGTGGTCCAACTGAGATTTCAATTTGCCTCATTTTCTGATTCATGTCATGAAATGAATTCAAAAAGTGGATGGACCGCATGGATAAAATACATGCTTCCTGATGGCCCCGAGCACCGAGTAGTTGTGACCCAGCGTCAGTACGCAATCTTCGTCCATTGTACCTGTCTATATCTTTGTCAGCGTCACAAAAACTGCATGCGCTGAATAACGCCGTTGTACTAAATGTCAGCGGAGTTGGTGTACCACGCGGACATAGCTTATGTGTTGACGTCACCAAGTTCTGTGAGTCCCATCGCGAGGCACATGATATATCCAAACCGTCCTTCCATTTGGCTAGCTAGTCGTAGGGTTTTAGCCTAAAAATAGGGTAGATATAAATATCAATTGAACCACACTGAAGAAAGCAGTGGAGGATTGAACACCGACCATTGAAATTCTTTCGAAAGTTACTGAAGTTTTGGATCAATATAATATCTGTTTTTGCTCTTAATCCAGGTCTTTATGACCTAATGAATAAATTAGATGGAAACTAAATGTTATGGTGGGCCCTAACGGTGAGGATAATTGTCCCCACTGTTATTTATGGTATGACCCACTTGGATATGATTCACAGATGGTACCCGAAAATAATTACGCCGAATGAAAGAACAGCATGGATATAATAAATACATCACTGTGGGGGCATATCACTTTGATATTCTTTAAACTTGGCTGGTGTACCAGCCAGCAACTACATAGCTGCTGTTGGTGCGTGTCCGTGCGCAGGCGGGCACTGACGCTCCAACGTGCGAAGGCAGGCCCTGAGTTATACCAACAGTTCAAAGGAGATCAAAGTTACACGCCCTACAGTGATATATTTATTATATCTAATATTTATTATATCTATATCGTTCATCTATTTTTAGAAATAATTTTAGAGTATTATCTAAAAAAATGAATCATGTCCAAAGGTCATCTGAACCATACTACAAATAGTAGCGGATATAATAATTTTTACCATTAAAATATTTGTAGGGCCCGCTATAACATTTATTTTCCATCCAATCTTTTCATAAGGTCAAAAAGATTTGAATTAAGTAGAAAAACAAATCTGATATTGATCCAAAACTTCTGTGACCCAAAAAGGTTTCAATGTTAGACGTGCAATCCCCATTGCTTTTTACGCTGTGGTCCACTTGATAGTTAGATTTTTCTTATTTTTTGTCTCAAGCCTTAAGACAAGCTTATCAAATGAATAGACGGTTTGGATATAACACATGCCTCATGATCAAACTCACAAAACTTGTTGACACCAATAAAATAGCCATATAAGCTAGTGTGAGGTACAATATGGCTAGTGTACCTCACACCGGCTATATAGCTGTTGTAGGTACGTGTTGTGTGAAGACGAGCACTAATGCTCTTCGAGCTCGGAGTTGTAGGAACAGCTCAAAGGAGATCAAAGTTACATGGCCCCAAAGTGATGTATTTATTATATCTACATTGTTCATCTATCTTTAGAGATCATTTTAGAGCATCATTCAAAAAATGAATCATATCCAAACATTATCTAGACCACACCACAAATAGTAGTAGAGATAATGATTTTCATCGTTAAAAATTTGTAAAGCCCACTATAACATTTATTTTCTATCCAATATGTTCATAAGTTCACAAAGAGCTGAATTAAGAGAAAAAAAAACAAATTTCATATTGATTCAAAATTTCATGAACCCTAAAAAGGGTTTCAATGGTAGATGTTCAATCCCCCATTGCTTTTTGTAGTGTGGTTTACACGATAGTTATATTTGTCTTATTTTTTATCTCAAACCTTGAGGCGAGCTTGCCAAATGGATGGATGGTTTGGATATAACATATACCTCATGATCTTACCCACGGAACATGCTGATGTCAAATACAGCAGTTATATAGCTAGTGTGAGGTAACCGCTTCTCTAAACCATTAGTACAAGCCTTCTCACCACACGTACCCACACCAGCCACGTCGGTGCTGTGTGGCACAGCAGCCAACCCGCTTCTCGCGGGATGCGGATTGCGTCCTACCCGGGCACGTCTCCAGCTGGGAACGGACAGCAGATTTGAGTGGCCATCGTCATGTGTGGGTCTTATCCACACCGTCTATCTATTTTTCCGTATTATTTTACGGCATAAAACAAAAATAGGCAGATCCATGGTTCAAGTGGACTACATAATGGGGATTAAAATATTACCGTTGAAAACTTCTGGGCGGCTACAGAAATTTTGGATGGACCTGATATTTGTATTTTCTCTTCATTCAGGTCCATGTAACTTTATGAATAGCTTGGATGCCAAATAAATATTAAGGTGGGCCTAGAAAAGTTTCAACGGTGAAAATCGTTATCCGGTCTACTTGAGCCTTGGATCTGCCTATTTTTTGCTTTACCCCTAAAGTGATACGGAAAAAAATGGATGGACGGTGTGGATAAGTCCCATAAATCATGGTGGCCACTCAAATCAGCCGCCCGTTCTCAGCTGGAGACTGGCAGGGGTAGAACGCAATCCGCGTCCCTTCCCGCGTATGCCAAAAATGAATAGATACCGTTTAAACAGATTTGATGCCCTCTTTGAAGTTCGTGAGAATTTTCTCTGGCTATTTTGGGCGGATGACATTAGGGCATGAATATAAAGATAAGCTAGATCAAAAGCTCAAGAGGGTGGCATGGCGAAAAATAGTCGGAATCGAGCGGCCATAGTCGATACAATCGTAAGATGCTATAGAAATTTTATTTTATTGTTTTCAGTTAATCTAAGTGGGAATGACCTCATGAAAAGTTTGATGTCGAATACGGTTCGACTAGACCCCAACACCATACCCTACCTGGTGTCAAAGCACAGTAAGCCCCACCTTGATGTATGGTTTCATCCATGCCGTACATCCATTTTGTAAGCTCATTTTAGGGAATTAGCCAAAAATTGAGGCTGATCCGAATCTCACTTGGACCACACCACAGGAAAACAGTGGGGCCTTAGCGTCCATTGTTAGAAACTTTCTAGGCCCAGTGTAATGTTTATTTCCTATCCAACATATTGATACACAGACCTGGATGAAGGGAAAACATAAATTTCAACTTGATCCAAAACTTTTGCTGCTCCCAATCATTTTCAATGATTCATTGTTTCAGCTGATGTGGTCCACCTAAGAGTTGAATCTACTCATTTTTAGACTCAGGCCCTAAAATGTGCTTTCAAAATGAATAGATAGTGTGGATAAAGCACACACGTAATGGTCCGGCCCACAAAGCTAGCAGGCTCGTGTTGAGGTCACTAGCTAAGCCGCATCTCAGCTGGACGGGGAATGGGTACTGCTCGGGCTGTCCCTATAGCTAGAAATGGATAGAGGCTCTGAGGGCCACCGTGATGCATCAGTTTTACCTGTACCATCCATCCATTTTTTAATATCATTTTAAGATACAAGCCCAAAAGTGAAGCAAATCCAAGAATTAGAGCTTGGCAGAATCCGACCCGATCTAATCCGAAACGAAGGCTAAGATCGGGTCGGATCGAGTAGGCCCACTTAGATCCGACCGTACATCAAGTCGAGTTCAGATCAGTGGCCAATCCAAACCAATCCGATCCGAGATCTGATCCATACAATGTTCATTGAACATGGTTTCCTGTAATGTTGTCCACTTGAGATTGGGATATACCTCATTTTTGGTTTAATACCATAAAATGATATAGAAAAATAGATGGCCGACATGGATGAAATAAATACATTATGGTGGGGTCCACAGAGCACCGACAACTAGCCATTGGCTGATGGCAGGGGGAGTAGCCCATCCGTGCATCAAGCACCAATCTCTAACACAAGAAAATGAATGTGGATTTCGAGCGAAAACCTTTTGCAGGAAGTTCCTGTGCAAGGATGTTATGTAGTGCCCCGAATTTCAAGCGTCGAGCAAAGACTCAACTCCCGAGATCCGTTACATTACTTATGCAACATAGATAATGATGATTAAATGTTGTTCGTATTAGTGCATTAAACATAAATAGGATTACACTAAATCAGCATATCATACTCAAAAGACAATTAGATTACGCAAGCGGAAGACAGTGATAAATATATAAAGCATATAAGTGGTTGTAAGTGCCCAGAGTATGAACATGTTACCAGGTTAAATAATTACATATATAGTTCCAAAATTTACAAAATGATACAATGTAATGGCATCTAATCCGTATCCCTGTAACCCCGTCGATGCAACTTCAGGTCTACATAGACCCGCAAGAGAGTTGGATGTAGGAGAACTCCTCGTCATCATAAAAGTCGGGCACCGCCTTGTAAGCCTCGCCGTCATCTGAAACTAAAACAGAGTCTGTTTGGTGTTTTAAAACACCGTCTCAAAGTGGGAGTGAGTGATCAACTCAGTGGAGCTATAAGGCAAAGGTTAACATGTTATCAATTCAATCAAGCAGTAATGATAAAGCAGTACAACAATCATGTCCTAAGTACTCTTGTTAATGAAAGAATGATATGCTATAATGATGCATGCCCTCGCCTGCACTCCCTCAGAGACATCATCTCATGATCGCGCATGCAACACTCCCGCTAAATGTGCGCTTCCTCGCCAAAGCACATGCAATGCATGACATGATCGTGTTAGCCAAGTTCTTATTAGGCTTATTCGTATAACTAGTTTGGGAAGCTAAGGTACCTCCCTTTATATCATTTACCCCAACAATGATCCATCTAGGGTCGTCAATCCTAGTTAATCGCACACGATGGGCAAGTTACAGGGCAACATCACCATGATTGAAAAGTAGTGGATAGGCAAGTTCAGGTCACTACGAAGAGGCTCGTCACCTCAGCGTAAGCCTAGTTTCTACTCGGGGTCACTATGGAAAGACTCGTCACCTTATCATAGGTCGACAGCTCGAATACAGTGTCTCATACCACCGTATTCAGTTCACGAGTTTGGGTTGCTCAATGAACATTACAGGGAGGTTCGTCACCCCAGCGTAGCTCAACAGCTTAACCACGGTGTCCCATACTACCATGTCCAGCTTATAAGTCTTAGCAGGTCGTGGTGCCAAGGTTAAATGGGCTTTTCACTGGTAAGTAGTACCTTAGATTCAAGCAGTAGCATCCATACATGGTGAATATAAATTAGGCTAATCGGATTACTTGACAAGTTCAACTGGTACGAGCACACATTAAATTAATTGACATGGAGCGTATATGCACTCCTCGTGGCCTAACCACTGTCAATAATTAGTGTATGAACGTATCCATTGAGGCGAAACTAGTTCGGCCACTGATAGTAAACCATTACCGATTGCCTGGACTACATATCAGTCCCAATCATATTCAAATACAATAGGCATTCATATGTGATAGTCAAACAGCATGTGACAACCAATTCAAATATAAATCTCATTTGAGCATTTTAACAAACACCAAGTGCACATGTTATCATACATAGGCATTTCATCTATAAATCACGTAGTAGCGAGATAGGTTACATGAAGGAAACTGTAACTATAGATACGGTAATTGAGAATCCTATCTCAACGCCCTTATTAAATACATTTCAACAAGAAACTTCTAATTCAGACATTTTATCAAACACTTAGACTATACATATCAACATACATGTAATAAATTAGTTATAACATATATTATGCAAATCCTTTCACAAAGAAATTGTCACACATACAACAATCATGTATTATTAATCAATAATCATGGAAAGCACAAATCATAATTTCATATTCATTCAAACATTTCAACAAACACATGAAATGCATTATATTCAACATAGTTCATATATATGTGTACTACACGGAAAACATCGCATCTAAGTACATGTGACAGCAATCAAGTTAGTCATAAATCATTAACTGACATTGAAAGCCTTGAAAACCATAATCTAAACGTTTATAGTCTGCACCTTTCGCCGATACGCCGATTACAAACTCGATTCGTACATTACGCCTTTGTCTACGACACAATGGATACCTAAATCACGAAATAGGTTAGCTATTTCACCATTTCCTCTATTCAGATTCCTAAAACAGATTAGGGTTAGGATTTCTTACCCAAAAATGGATTTGGATTTGACAGTGTAGCGACACAGGAGAGATGATTTGGCATGTGAAGTGGTGGGAATGAATCCCAGCAACTATCTCTCTCTCTTTCTCTTCTCCTCACTCTTTTCTCCTCTTTTCTCTCTTCTCTCTTCTCTCTCATAGGGTTTTAGGACATTCGTATGGAATGAGAGAGGGGAAGATTTAGGGCTTTAAATAGGCCCAGAAGTAATGTCAATGGCCCAAGGCCATGGTATACTTAGGTTATAGCCAAGAGGTAGCTGGTTCAGGCCAAGGGAGCTCATCCAGAGGTCCATTACCTGCATACGGTACGGGAAAAGTTTCCTAACAATGGATCTATGTCAGGTTAAGATTTCGATCCGATCAGATTTGTGAATCGACCGTGGAGGACCAGTTTCAGTTCAATGGCTATCGTCACTCGATCAGGGCCATAAGTACACTGACATGTATAAGAAAATTTCCCTGATCCAAGGGTATAGTTGGGTTAGAATCTAACGGTCTAAAACCTTAAATTTGGCCTGCAAGTGAACGGCCCAAATCACTTAAGTTTGAGTTCATTTTCTAAAGATATTCTCATTTCTCACACACTTTGCTCCATGCTCAAGTTGTGCGTTTCTTGATACTATTTGAACTTGATTCCTGTGATAATTGTTAAGCCCAGTAAGGCGGTCATAACCGTATAGTTTCGTGGTAGTCAGACTTTCAACGTGCGGTCTAGGTCTGATACGAAGTTTCAATGTGCTCCCAAGAGCAACTGGGTTTTCAGATTTCTCCTAGGTTTTTAGGTAATGTAGAGTTAACGATTCTACTAGTTTTGGGTCTTGCAGTTCATATGAAAAGTGGTTCAAGCTAATCTACTAATTAATTAGTTTAACACTTAATTAATTTTTCGTCTAATTTCTAAAGGATTCGGTCCTTAGTGATTCTGCCTGAGGTGATACTCGGGTCTTTGTACGGATTTTTCCGAGACGTTACATGTTATGTGGGGCCCACTTCAATGTATGTGAGAAATCCATTGTCCATCTATTTTGTGAGCTCATTTAAGGATATGCCACTAAAAATGAGAAGGATACAAAACTAAAGTGGGTCACACGAGAGGGAAAATTGGGGAAAGAAATTCCTACCATTGAAACTTTCCTAGGCTCCACCTTGATGTTTATATGCTATCCAATCTATTTATAAGGTCATTCCAATGGGATGAAGTGAAAAAACTAGAAAGATAGCTTGATACAAAACTTTTATGGCCATAGGAATGCTTCAACGCTGCTACTTGAATTCCCACTATTTCTTCTTATGTGGCCTGGTTGAGTTTTGTATCCATCTCATTTTTGGTGGCACGTCCTAAAATGAACTCACAAAATAAATGGATGGAATGGATTTCTTATTTACATTGAATTGTGCCCCACATAGCATCCTTGCGTAGGAACTTCCTACTAAAGGCTTTTGCAGGAAACCCGCCACGAACCAGGCCACTGGTGAAGCCAACAAGTTCTGTGGGTCCCATTATAAGGTATGTGTTATATCCAAACCGTCCATCCATTTGGCGGGCTCATCCTAAGGCTTGAGCCGAAAAATAAGACAAATCTAAAGATCAAGTGGGCCACAGGGTAAAAAGCAGTGGGGGGTTGAATGTCTACCAATGAAACTCTTTTAGCGGTCACAGAAGTTTCGGATCAATATGAAATTTGTTTTTCCTCTTCATCCATGTAGTTATGGCCTTATTAACAGAGTGGATGGAAAATAAACATTATGGTGGGCCCTACAAATTTTTTAACGATGAAATTTATTTTTTTAAAATTTTTAAAATTTTAAAAAAATAAAAATAAAAAATAAAACATAAGATTCGATTTGAACCGTACCTAACCCGATTCGATTCAATTTTCCTGACCGAGTTGGATTCGGTTCGGGTCAGGCTAGCAGTGTAACGAATCGGATCAAGTCAAAGGACCCTGACTCGGTCCCAGATCGAATCGAGTTCGATTCAATGCATTGAAAATTTCGGACCGAGACGAGTTGGACCCAATCCGATCCGACTCGACTCAATGCCCACCTCTAACAAGAATCAAGTGGACCATGTTGGAGGAAGAAGTGGTGATAATGTAACGTCCCAGATTTTCGTTATTTTGAATTAGTAAAAACCCTTGAAAACTTTTGATATGACCAGCCTATGTTGTCGCTATTGACCCTTGAGGCTCGAAGTGAGCCTATAGACGAGTGGTATTGGTAAAGAACCGTACAAATCTAAATAATCAACCGTAGAAAGCCAACGAATCCGGCCAATCACTTAAACATCGAGCTTAGCCTCAGGATTTGTTTATGTAAGGTCCAAATCTAGTCGACCTATCACTGATTAATCGAGACAACCGTAACTAAATAAAGATCTGCCCAAAGCCGAGACAAGTAGGTGTCAGATCTTAATTAACAAACCAAATCAATCCAGTTACCCTTTTAGCTTAAAAACCAACGATTTAGGGTTATTAAGACCGAATCGCCGTTTTTACTAATTATAAATAGGTCACACTATGAACGTAGTTAATCTAAACCCTAATAATTGTGCACAAGAAATCTTGATACCCAATTCATTACAGAAATGTCTCGATTTTCTGAACAAGCTCTAGACTGCTCATTAGTGGGCCACTAGTTTCGAAACTATAAAATAATGTCCGCCTTACTGGGCTTGATGCCCATTGCGGTTGGTAAACCAAGATAGTGCCTGGAATTACTTAACTTGGGCTAGAATCTAAGTACTTCAAACGTGTGAATCCCCTATGTTGAAATTTGGAACTTAAGTGAAACAAGTCACTTTATTCTTCCACGAAGTTGTGGCTTTCCAACCATTAGATCATAACCAAACTCAAGATATGAGTTAAGGATATTTCCTTACACATATCTGTATAGGTGTGAGCCTGATCGACTATCGGTGACCGTTGAACTACTTCTAATCATATCTGTTGATCGGCACATCAAATAGTGGGCCAATCATATCCATATGTATATCGTCATTAGGGCTAATTATCCTATTGTATATATCAATATGTACATCCCATAGTGGGCCCTAGATGTTAGAAAAATCCCCCATAGGGCTAGCATAGTAAAAACTCAGTCCTTGGGGCCATTTACACCAAATCTAGCACTATATAAGAGCTTCATTTGGGCACCCCATCTCTTCATACGAATTTACATTTTTCTAAAGGAGAGAAAGAGAGAAAGAGAAAGAAGAAGAAGAAGAAGAAGAAGAAGAAGAAGAAGAGTGAGAGTAGGAGTTGGAGGTTTTGGTGCTTCCTTTTATTGGTCTCCTCTAACCAAGGCCCTGGCCTCGATCATTTTCCTCCACTGAATCCACCCTACTTATGATTGGGAGGTAAGAAATAAATCCTACTTCATAACCTAGGTTTTTCTAAAATGAATTGCATGAATCTTATATAGTTCTTGATGTTTATATAGAAATTTGTGATTTTTCCCAAATCCCTAACCCTAGGAGCTGAAAATCGGACACTACCAAAAAAACGATCAAAGGCTACGGACTATGCTAGTTTTTAGCTACGGCTATAGACCATAGCTAGATTGCTACGGCTTAAAACCGTAGCTAAAAGCTACCACGTCCTACAACCTTGGATAGCCCCACAAGGGACTCTACGAGGCCCATTAAAATGTGTGTATATCATTTAATACGTCTATCCATTTTTAAAGAGCATTTTAGGGCAAGTGCCCAAAAAAAGAAGTAGATCGAAAGCTCAAGTGGACCACACGGTAGGAAACAGTGGAGATTAATACGTACCATTGATCGATGATGTGGTTCAATTAGACCTTCGATTTGCCTAGATGTTGGGGTCATTACCTATAAAAAAATTACAAAATTAATGGACGGAGTGGATATATCAATTGCATCACGATGGACCCCACAAAGCCCTTGGTAAGGCCATCCGTCCAGAACCCGTCAGATGTGTAAGACCCGTATCCTAGCTCGTACCATTATGTAGGCTTCCGCGGTCCTCTCGGTCGAATTCCGGCAGCTCGTGACCTATAATCGGTAATTGCGCGCGACTTTGAGTCATATCCCGTATTCCTGAGTCGGCTCGACCCAAGACCTGTAGCAGTGCGACCGAGCCGTCGCCGCAATTCCGATGCCGTGTCTCGCACGCCGAGGCGAATCCCAGGCCAGGAGACGTGGGCCCGCATTCAGTTCGAGAAAAATACTGTGCATTGCAATTTCGAGAGAATCTCTATAAAACGTCACATCAATCAATCAAATCAAGTACAAGCAACCATCCCCAAGTACAACCACCTCTCTCCAAAGTCAACTTTCCCTTACCACAAGTGCACCCATCACCTTTCACCCATCCCTCTCCCATTACTTCGCTCTAATTCCCTCTCTCTCTCTTTCTCTTTCTCTAAGCAAGAATCGTCCAAGCCTCCCCATGAGAAGCAATGTGTGGCCCACTTCCCACCCCCTATCTCCACCATCCTAAGAACATCTCGACCGTTGAAATCGTCCCCTTGGAGCTCTAGATCATGTTGGCGGAAGGGGGAGATCAA
Source organism: Magnolia sinica (assembly GCF_029962835.1). Lineage (NCBI taxonomy): Eukaryota > Viridiplantae > Streptophyta > Magnoliopsida > Magnoliales > Magnoliaceae > Magnolia > Magnolia sinica. Next base: position 45,557,020 of record NC_080585.1, on the reverse strand, counting down.
GATCAAGGTGGGTGCTCCTTTCTTTCTCCTTCTCATTTTTTTGTGTGATGTGTGGCCCACTTGGATGAACCCCACCTTGAGGTATGTTTTATCCAAACCGTCCAAGTCATGTGGACCCTACCTTATAGTGGTGGAAACACACAAATATCAGATTGATTTAAGTATGGTGGGCCACGTTCATGTGGGACCCACCCTGGTGACACGTGGGACCCACCATGATGATTGTGTTATCTCTATGCTGTCCAACGTCTAGGGGACGTTGGATAGGGAGCGGCTAACGTGGAGTGCGTGTACTGACATGGTGGTGTACTAACAAGCTTAAAAAAAAAAAAAGAGGAAGAAGAATAGTGCTTTGGGGTGGGCCGCTCATGCAGGCCCCACCTTGATGTATGTATAAAATCCACACCGTCCATTTCACTTCTCAGCCCATTTTAGGCGTTGAGCCAAAAGATGAGGCTGATCTGACAATCAAGTGGGCCATACCATAGGAAATAGCGGTATTACCATTGAAACCCACTTTGATCCTCCTATTCGCCAAAAACACATTGCATATTGGTATCATTTGGTCGATCATGGGCCGTAGAATCCAATGGATGGGTCGGATCGATCTGAAGTGGGCCCTACCACAGAAAAACTATAAAATTTCTGTTTTAAAAAATAATAATAATAATTTAGGCAGCAGCTACTGCTGCCGCCACTGACACCGTCCAAGGACGCACCAGCGTCCTGCGCTGGCGGGCGGACAAATGGACTAGGCCTCACGGCCCAGCTGTGGGCCCCACCATGATGCGTTTCAAACATCAACGCCATGCATTGGGTGGGCCCTTGGGGTAGTGGCCCCCCTGTCAAAAATCAACCGTATACGGAACTCAGGTGGGCCATACCATCTAAAATCATGAAGACATGCCAAAAATATATAGAAATCACTTGGTGGGGCCTACCTGAGTTTTGGATGTTGCTGAAACTTGGTCTGGACCGTCAGTCCAGTGGGACACACATAATGGGTGGACTGGATTTGGGGACCACATTCCAGTGGGCCCATGGTCCACGTGACCCGACCCGTGAACAGTCTGGATGGCAAACAAACATCACAATGGGCCCTACCTTGGTCCACGTGGCCTTATGAACAGTTGGGTGGAAAATAAATATTAAAGTGGGCCCAGGTTGTGTGGCAAATAAACATTACTGTGGGCCCCCAGTCTGAATGACCTTATCAATGGGTTGGATGGAAAATAAACATTATGGTAGGCCCCACATGGGATCCACTTATGTATGTATTGTAATCCACATTCTCCATTAATGTGCGCTCCATCATGATGCTTGTGTTTCATCCAAACCGTCCAACCATTTTGGAGATTATTTAAGGCCCATTGTTGAGGCCCACCTTGATGTATTGGTGGTCCTTGTTGAGGTCCACTTTGATTTGTATAGGGCTCATATTATGAGGCCCATTGTGATGTATCCAAGGCCCATGTGACTAGGCCCATCTTGATGCATTTGTGGCCCGTCATTGAGGCCCACCTTGATATATATATATATATATATATATATATATATATATATATATATATATATATATATATATATATATATATATATACACACACACACGAGACCCATGTATGAGGGCCTATTTGATGTACTGGAGGCCCATGGGTTAAGGCCCGATGGGACGTACATAAGGCCTATTGTAATGTGATCCCACCATGATGCATGTGTTTCATCCAACCGTCCAACCATTTTTGGAAAATGATTTTAAGGTTTGGGATGGAAATAAGACAGATTTATTTATCAAGTGGACCATAGTGTACGGTGAGGATAGAACGGCTACCTTTGAAATCCTTGAGATCTTATGATTAGATTAGATGGAAAATAAATGTTATGGCGGGCCTTGGAAATTTTAGTAGTGGAAATCATTATCACCACTTATATTTGAGTGTGGCTTATTTGATATACATGTGGCCCATGTGGTGTGGCCCACTTACCATATTTATGGCCCATTATTAAGGCCCACCTTGTTATATATAAGGTTCCTGTGATGCGGCCCATTAGATATATTTGGGGCCCATGGGTCGAGGCCCAATATGATGTATATAAGGCCCATTTCAATGTGTGATTCCGTCATGATAAATGTATTGTATATCCACACCATTTAGCCCGCTGGATGGTGGGACTGCCCCTCCCCCCCCCCCTCTCGATGTATGTATTTTATATCCACACTGTCTACCCGTCTTCATGACGCAGGGCCTGCTTGCTACATGTGCTGGGCCTGCCTACACTGTACAGGCCCACCATGCTGTGTGTACTTCACCTATACCGTCCACTTTTGCGACCCGCCTAGATGTACATATTTTGTATCCACACCATCCATAATGTTGGGATAGTGCTGGACAATGTTTGGTTGGTGCCAATTTACATGGATATGTTTGGACAATGCTGATCATCATACATGGGCCATGGGTGTAATAATACACATGTTATACCTACAACTATTGAAATGATTTTTGGTGCGGTCCATAAAATGAGGCCCACCTTGATGTATTAGTGCGACCCATTGTGACGTATGTAGCCCATTATGATGTGTTTGGCCCATGTGCGAGCCATCTGTTTGTCTTGTTAGGTCCATAAGATGTGGCCCACTGTGATATATCCGAGGCCAATGGGCGAGGCCCATTAGTGCAGCACATATGATGCAACCCGCTTAATGTGTATGAGGCCCATTGATGTGGTCCACTTATTGTATTTGAGGCCAACGGGTTGCGGCCCATTATGATGTAATGGAGTCCATGAGTCATGGCCCATTGAGATGTATACTCGGCCCATACGTTGTGGCCCATTTGATGTGTTTCCGACCCATTTAGTGAGGCCATTGTGATATATTCCTGCTCATATGATGAGGACCATTGAGATGTATCTCCAGCCCATGTGAGGCGCCCATAGCAATGTGCATTAGGCCCTTGTGATGCGACTCGCTTGATTTATGAGATCATTGTGTGAGGCCATGGGCCCATTATCTGTTTGGCCTTATGTGAGTCACTCGTTGGGAGCAATGTTGGTTAGATGTCCACATTGTTGGGCAATGAAGGTTACATGTCCACATTATGACCTTCTCTTAGGCCTTGTTAGGCCCATTCTCTTTGTGGGTTAACCCACATAAGTGGGGCCTATTCCCCGTAGACGGATGGCTCCGTGCTCTCGGAGTTGATATAACCACGACCGAGTACTGATCCTTATACTATGGTTGATCGGCTGATCATTTATGGACCCCGCTTTGTTTATCTGTTGGTTATCGGTGCCATTGTCGTGATCGATTTGCTGATTCCAATTATTGACCGATCCCAACTGTCGTGGTCGATTGCCAAATATCAATCGAGGGTGATTATCGATCGTGGTCGATAACCGATTTTGATTTTTCTTGGTCAATTGTTGATTATCGATCGAGGCTGATTATCGATCGAGGCCAATTACCGATTCTGATTTGTCTTAGCCGATTGTTGAATATTGATCGAGACTGATTATCGATCGAGGCCGATTACCGATTCTGATCTATCTTGGCCGATTGTCGAATATTGATCGAGACTGATTATCAATCGAGGCCGATTACCGATTCTGATCTATCTTGGTCGATTGCCGAATATCGATCGAGGCTGATTATCAATCGAGGCCGATTATCGATTCCGATTGTCGAGGCCGATTTTGATTGCCGAGGCCGATTGTCGAGACCTATATGATGATATGCAATCCATAGTTAAGGCCCATTGTGATGCATTGGAGGGTCAGGCGATGGAGTCCATTGTGATGTATGTTAAGCCCATGTGAAAGGTCCATCATGGTGTGTATTACGCTATTGAGAGGGACCCATGGTGTTGTATGTTTGGCCCTAGTGTAAGGCCATGGGTCCACCATTCCTTGGGGGATAATGTTGGTTAAATGCCCACATTGTTGTGATTGATGGTCGATGCCGGTTATTGATACCGATTATGAGTATGTGGCAGCATAACATCATGATACATGCCCATACGCATCATCTGCATGTTGGTTATGAGATATGATTGATCATTGCATATGTCATCGAGCATGTTGTTATGAGACTCCCTGATAGGCGGAGGTTATCTCACTTGAGCACACGATATGCGCAGGATTGATGCATGACTGGATTGTATGACTCATGCATCTCACATTATGATTACTGTACGCCCTAGCAACATCAGGGCCGTAGCCTCCACAGGTATATCGTGGATGGCCAAATAGGACATCGAAAATATTTAGTTCTAGCATACGAGCACCATAGATGTCCCTGGGTGAAAATTCCTAAACCTCCGTGACCAGGAGACGCCCCAACATTGAGACCGAGTGGATATATGAGCGCATGAGGGCCATATACCAGTAGGCCGCGTCTCCCACTGTGTCGTGGTCGGTTGGGAAGGGGTGTGACCTTACTCGCCTGAGTGAGGGGGCAATGTCTAGGTTGAGTTTGACCAGCTTGAGGAATGGGTCCGCTATTGACAAGCTGGGCCCGATATTGGCAGGCGGATAGTGAGGTCTCTTTCACTTACCCAGTTGTGCCCTCGGATAGGGGCGGCAAGCTGGTGTAGAGTATAATAGACCCCGGTGATGATCCCAGAGATGAACTGTACTGATATGTGGATTTAGTGAGTAGGAGTTGTATACTCATTCATGCATTCATTCATTCACTATCCACTCAGGTTAGTGGTGCGTAACTATTTGTTACGTGTGCCTTCGCAATGGGCAGGATTTCGGTTGGGGCGCGCTACTAACCTGAGATCAGGAGTTTACCACATTGAGTCTGACTATCCAAATTAGGTATGGGACTAGTTTGGATAGAAGTCTATTGTGATAGACCCTATAGCCTGCGATACTACGTACTACTATCCCGACTTCACACTCCAGCAAGGTCATTCCATTCGCACTGCACGTTGCATTACATTCGCGGCGTATGGTAGGATTGACGCTACTTGTGTTACTCATTAGGAATGTATATTGCATCGCATCCTCAGCATCTGATATTTGGCTTCTTATTTCCATAGTTGTCCTATATTGCTTACTCTGTTATCTTATGATTCATGATCTTGTCAGTCTTTCTGCTTATTTCGATAATGTACGATTTATGGATTAACAGTATTTTCGATATTGTATGATGATGGCATTGTATTGAATACTTGGCACTTACCTTGTGCACACGCTTACACCATCCTCTAAGCTTTTTATAAGCTTATGCACGATAGACGCGTGCAGGTGATGTTTAGGTTGCAGCAGTGTTGAGCTTGGAGCATGCAACGGCCTTCTAGAGCTTAATTTTCAATTTATGTATTTCCCTTCAACATTGTATGCAAATGATTATATTAGTGGATATGTGCTGATGATCTTGCCTTTGTGAATTGGGTAATCTTGTGGTTATGCTTATTACGAGTTTAATGTATATATAAAAAAAATCCTCCTTGTAGGATCCCAGGATCAGAATCTAATATATGAATGCTAGAAGCCGAGAACGGGGTACTACGGAGGTTGTTGGCACCGGATTCGGCGATCGGGATTCCCGTGAATTCGATTTCCAGGTTTGGGGCGTGACAAGATGGGCATACCCGGAGGGCCAAGTACGAATTGCACAATGGCCAGGGTCAAATGGGCTTTAAGCTATGGTTTAAAACCGTAGCATAACTGTAGCAAGCGAAAATGTGGAAAACCGCGGGGCCTTTTTCTTTTCCCCCTCTCACGAGACATTTCATTTCCCGCCTCCATCCCTTTCTCTCATGAAACCTTCATACAACCTGGTAAAAAACCCCATTCTCTCTCTCTCTCTCTCTCTCTCTCTCTCTCTCTCTCTCTCTCTCCCTCTCTTGATCTCCCGCGCCCCTTTTCTCTCCTTCTCTCGATCTCCCGTGCCCCTTTTCTCTCTCTCGATCTCCCCTCTCATGAACTCCTATTCTCTCCCTAACCATCCCCTCTCACTTGATCTCACGAAGAGTTGCCTTTCTCACACCATAATCCGCGTCCATTTTAGGTATGCAAGACCGATTTTCTTTTTTCTCTTTTGAATATTCATATTTCTGTCTTCTTCTTTTTAGTTTTTATTTTTTGTGGAATTAGATTGGCGGTTTCTCATGCAATGTGGTGTCCAATGAATCAATGAGCTTAATTTTATTAACAGAAAATGGTCAGGCATTCAATGGACAGGCTTATTCTATGTAACAATACCAGCTAGGACCATTGATCAGTGGATCATCGCTATCGAATGGCCAAGTCCCACCAATCAAACATATTAGAGACATTGCTTCAAGCTATTGGTGTCTCAAAACTAATGGTGGACCTAGAATGTTTGATTTTCTACATTTAGTGGAGAAATATTATGTATTTGGGTTATTTTTACTCTGTTTTTTTAGCTATTGCTATTAAACTTCTCTAGGTGAACAAGGACCATTGCAGATTTTCATTTTTTCTGTATGTCATCATCTAACCATGATCAGATGATGAGAGAGTCTTCCAACTATTTTTTTTGGTGGTGAAAGATGAAAAGAACGTTAGGACTAAAAGATGAAAAGAAATGGTGTTTGGTTAGGGGAATTGCTAGATTGTATGGGTGAACATAACGGTGTTCAATTGTCCCGATCAGTGTTGCAAATGCCTAAAACCTTACTTCCTTGAGACCATGATTTCAACCATGTGAAAGCAGAAATCTGTGTTGGGGTTGGCATTGAAACCACCATCTTTCTCACTTTACAGGTATGTTTGCATGACACAGTACTTAATGGTCTGACTCAATTACTTCGGGCCACTATTTTGTATAGATTTTTTTTTTCAAAGATCACTATTTTGTATAGACAAGGTGCTCCTTTCAATGATATAGACTTTTCATCAAGTGGGCCTCAGAGAAACTCTCCATTGGACAATTCTAGGCCTCTGGTAGATGCCCTGTAAATGGAAAAATGAAAATATATCCAGTAGTTTGAATGCGATGGGGAAAGGCCAATTTATTGAATGGATTGAATGCAATGGGGAAAAGTCTGTCAAATGGATAATTGTGATTGTCTGGTGAAGGTGATTTTCCTCTCATCACACATCCAGTAAAGCCCAATAGATGAATGGTTTGAATTGCTAAAAGATGGCCCCACCTGCACATAGTGCTGGTCCAGCTGGAAGCGCCAGTAACCCAGGGCTAGAATTGTGTATTTCCTTTGCTCAAATTGGCATTTCGATTCCCATCTGTGTATCAGAATTTACTCAATTAATTAGGCTTAGTGGATTCCGCTTATGCAGACTATGTTTGTAAACATGGCATTGGAGTTCTGTCGGCTGGTTCTGGTGATTGTTGCCTTTATCGACCATTTGTTGAGTTGTTCTTCCCATTGTTGTTTGGGTGAGCGCCTGCTCCATACTTTTGACGAACGTTTGCTTCCAAAGCTTGCTACAGACTATTGTTTGGCATCCTATTTCCTGATCTTTGACAGGATTGCTGAAAATGAAACCATACCACCCCATGGTATGAAACGTTATTGTAGCTTGGCTTCTTTGAAATCTCATATATATTTTTTATTTTTTTCTTCTCTCAAGTCACTACACTTTCTCTATTCTTTGTGTCCATACTCTATTCTTTCTCTTGAATTTACAATGCATTCAACTTTCCACTTGCAATCGCCTAATGTTTATAAGGCTACATGGAATCTGTTGAAGATGAGCCTGTTTCTGGTGCCTGCATTTAGAAATTATCATTTCACTCTTGAAATGTGTTGTTCAGGTATTGATGGTGAGCTTGTTGATGCTTATGTTATCTTTGTAGGACCCAATTGAGCAAACTGGCATTGATAACTTCATGGTACAACAACTTGATGGAACAATTAATGAGTGGGGCTAGTGCAAGCAAAAGGTATTATGGTTGTTCCTCAATTATTGATGTTTGTTGTATTAGTTTTGTGTTAATTTTGCATGTGATGCTGCAAAAATGTATCTGATATGATCTTGTTGTTGTGTTAATATGGTCAGCTTGGTGCTAATGCTATATTGGCAGTATCACTTGTTGTCTGTAAAGCAGGTGCTAGCATGAAAAAGATCCCTCTTTACCAGGTATAGGAACTAATTATATTCTCCATTTGGTAGGTGCTCACTAACAGCACTATGTGGTAGGGTGTTGCTTGTTTTATGCATCAGGATTCATCATTCCTATCTCTGTGGCATATAGATGCGGAGAGTACAGTGGGGGGAGAAGCGTTGTTCTCGGATAGCGCCAACAATTCCTACTATCACTAATGTAGTTACCAGTACTCATCTGTTTGATGTACTTACAGATTCAACTGGAGGTCGGCTTTCTTTCTCTGCATATGAGAAGTACCATATTAGGTTGATACATTTTCTTTAAAAAAAAAAAAAAAATTGACTATAACAGGGCTGTAATGGCTGTTTCAGGGGTTGTCTATGGCCTGTATCATAAAGACCATAAGGCTAGCCGTTATGGCCACCATTTCCACAATTGAATACCTTGGCTCATGTATCATGCAGGGGTGTGCAAGTGGCTCGGGATGGAGTTCCAATCCTGATCAATTTAATAATCAAGTCTAGATTTTGGACTCAATCATGCCTATTAACAATTGGTCTGCTCTAAGTCAAATAAGTTAATATGCTTGTTAGATGGGTCAGGTTTGGTCTAAGAATATCCAAACCAGCCCATTATCTAGCCTGTTGGGTTTGGGTTGGGTCTTAGTACCATAGTTAGATGTTCACATAGAAAAGATCACAAAAATATGCTTTGGAGATGTAGTGAGAGAAATGTCTTACTCTTATATGAATTGATTATATTGTCTTACTCTTATATGAATTGATTATGTTTTTATGAGGCTGGAACCAATAACAAATGTTTCTATGATAAGTTTAACATACAAATCTGCATGTGGGGCCCACCATGATGTTTTATTGACATCGTGTTCAACCCCTCCTATCATCCTTTGTCTACACCCGAGAAAATTGTTGTTGGTCTTGCTCTGTCAGATTCAGGAAATACGGATTTCAGAATCAGAGGTAAGTTGAGTTGCTTGGAGGAATGTATCACACGCTCCATGAATGACATGGTGTATTTGTATGACATCCATTGCTGATGAATCATAGCCCAAAATCACTAAAGAGTTTTGAAGAAAAGATGATGGTTTCATGGAAAAAGTGGATCCCTGTCTCACATCTTCATCATCACCACCATCTAACCCTTATCCCAACTAATTGGGGTCAACCACATGAATCCTATTCCACCATTCCACTCCATCAAGGGTCATATCCTCAACTAAACCATAGGGCATGGAGTATTTTCTTCCTACATCCACCTATGTCATCCTTTTTGGGCCTTTCCCTTGCCCTTAAAATGGATCCGTCTCACATCATTGGACAAAAGTCCTTGAGCTAATGGCCCAGACCATGTTGGGGCCTGATGAATAAGTGGGTTGTATATGTACATGTGCCACATCCTCATTGAGTGTGAGTTTAGCATTCCTTGAGTTGCTTGATTTGGAGAAAGTTTTGAAACATCTGTTCTAAGATACCTTTGAACTCAGATTCCTATTGCAATTGTTTCACCACGTGAAAAATGGAAAAAAAAAAAAGGACGGATTTCGAGATGGTTCTGGACCGTCTCTAAAATTGCTTGGTTTAAAGACGCTTTAGAGACGGTCATAAACCGTTTCTAAAATTTTAGACGGCCCCTGACCATCCTTAATATTGTCTTAAAAATTTAAATGTCCACAAATCATTTAGGGCGGTCGTTGACCGTCTTATATGCCGTCATCTGAGAGGGTCATTGGCTGTCTGAATTAGAGACGGTCATTAGTCATCTTTTACTTATAATCTGAGGCTGTCAAAGACCGTCTTTATTAGAGACGGTCTTTAGCCGTCTTATAGCCCTGCCAAAGACCGTCTCTATTAGAGACGCTCCTAAACCGTCTTATAGACCTGTCAAAGACATGAGAAGCTTAAAAAAATTATGAATTTCGAAAAAAAAAAATAGTTGAGAAGCTTAGAAAAATAATTAACAATGTTTAAGAAAATTTTAAATTTTGACAAAAAAAATTGTAATTTTATAAAAATCTAGATTTTGAAAAAAAAATTAAGAACTTTGAATAATGTTGATAATTTTGAAAAAAATAATTCTGATAAAAAATGATATTTTGAAAAAGAAAATTTAAAAAATTAAACAAAATTGTGAAAAAATTGACAAATTGTAAAAGAATATATATTTTTAAAAAAAGAAAACTAAATTTTGTAAAAAAAAAATGTTAAATTTATTTATAATAAAAATGATATTTAGTTAAAAGAGTAAAAAAAAAATATACATTTTGAAAAAAAAAATGTTAAATTTATTTATGAAAAATAAAATTACTAAATTATTAGGCACATCCACTAATTGAACCTTTAATCGTTTTTGGACAATCTAAATAGTTCAAATTGAAGAGTAAAAACTTCAGATGTTTAAATCAAATTTCACTGAGATTGTTGATCAATCTTGTATGCCCATTATCTTTCTCATATGTAGCCTGATTGAGACGAGTAACTAGTCAAATTGAGAGTATTGATAGTAAAATAGAGTGAATGGACTAGACATGTAAAATGGGCCAAATATTCTGGTTAAAATTGTGACCCAACTTACTGACCTCGTGAGAACCTAAGAATTGATGTTAGTAAGTTTTGTGGGCCCCATCATGATGTGTGTCGAACATCAACACCGTGGATTTGATGTGTCCCCTTTAGGTTATGAGATATCTCAAAAATCATCGGTAAACAAAAATCAAGTGGGCCATACCATTTAAAACTATGTGAAGACATTGTAAAAAATATAAAAGCACTTGGTGGGGCCCACATGAGTTTTGGATGCGGTTGAAACTTGGTCTGACCCCTCATCCAAGTGGGACACATAATGAGTGGGTTGGATATGTGAATCACATTTAGGCAGGCCCAATATATGATTATGAATGTTTTAAGAAAACCTTTCTTTACTACATTTAAGTGAGTTACTCGTTACCTTTACCAGAGTAAACTCTGTGGGGTTCACTGTTATTTATTTATTTTATCCACTCCATTCATCCTTGTTAACAGATAATTTGAGGTCTAATGAACAAAAAGGAAGCATATCCAAAGCTCAAGTGGACCACACCACAGGAAAGAGTGTGATTGAACCTCTACCATTTAAAATTTCTTGGAGGCCATAGAAGTTTTGGATCGAGCTGATGTTTGTGTTTTCTATTCATTTATATATTTTTGATATTATGAACAACCTTTAACTGTTTTTGGACAATCTGATTAGTCCAGACATGAAGAGTAAATAACTTCAGATGTTTAAATCAAAATTCACTCAAATTGTTGATCAATCTTGTTTGCCCAATATCTTTCTCATATGTAGTATGATCGAGGCGAATAACTAGTCAAATTGAGGGTAATGATCAGTAAAATAGAGTGAATGGACGATGTCGATATACATAAAATATATCAAGGTGGGCCCTACACGGTTAGAGTAACACCCATGAAAGAGTTAACTAAATAGTGAAATGGTACTATAAGAGGTCACCTCATGGGAACTTCTCATGAGCTTAATCTGTGCACCCCACCATGATGTGTGTAGAACATCAACACCATGCATTTGATGTGTCCTCTTTAAGTCCAAAAATCAATTGTATACAAAACTCAGGCGGGCCATAGCATCTAAAACTATGCGAAGACATCCTTAAAACATATAAAAGCATTTGGTGGGGCCCACATGAGTTTTGGATGTGTATGAAACTTGGACTGACTCCTCATCCAAGTGGGACATGCATAATGAATGGGCTGGATCTATGAACCACATCTAGGTGGGCTTAATAAATGATTATGAATGTTTTAATGGGAGGGTAACCCTCTCAACTATAGTATGTGGTGTGGCCCACCCAAGTCATGGATTGACTTTATTTTTAAGCTCTTGGCCCACCGTGGAATGGTGCATCTGATTGACGGGGCATATCCAAAGTTCAAGTGGACCCACCATAGAAAAGAGTGGGATAGTGACACCCATTATTCAAACCTTCTTAGGGCCTGCTGCGATGTTTATTTGAGATCCAACCTGTTTATAAGTTAATACAAACATGGATGCGGTTGAAACTTAGTCTGACACCTCATCCAAGTGGGACACAGGATATGTGAATCACATTTAGGCAGGCCCAATATATGATTATGAATGTTTTAAGGAAACCCTTCTCTACTACATTTAAGTGAGTTACTCGTTACTCTTACAGAGTAATTAAACTACGTGGGGTCCACTGTTATTTATTTATTTTATCCACTCCATTCATCCATGTTAACAAATAATTTGATGTCTAAAGAACAAAAAGGAAGCATATCCAAAGCTCAGGTGGACCACACCACAGGAAATAGTGTGATTGAACCTCTACCGTTTAAAATTTCTTGGAGGCCATAGAAGTTTTGGATCAAGTTGATGTTTGTGTTTTCTATTCATTCATATATTTTTGATATTATGAACAAACTTTAACCATTTTTAGACAATCTGGTCAGCCCAGGTTGAAGAGTAAATAACTTCAGATGTTTAAATCAAAATTCACTCAAATTATTGATCAATCTTGTTTGCCCAATATCTTTCTCATATGGAGCATGATCGGGGCGAGTAACTATAATGATCAGTAAAATAGAGTGAATGGACCAGACATGTAAAATGGGTCAAATATTCTAGTCAAAATTGTGACCCAACTTGTTGACACCCTGAGACTCTAGGAATTAATGTTAGTAAGTTTTGTAGGGCTCATCATGATGTGTGTCGAACATCAACACCGTGCATTCGATAGAAGTTTTGGATCAAGCTGATGTTGTGTTTACCCTTCATTTATATCTTTTTGATATTATGAACATGTTGGATAAAAAACATTACTGTGGGCCTAAGGAAGGTATCAATAGTAGAAATCATTATTCCACACTGTTTTGTGTGGCATGGTCCACTTGAGTTTTGGATTTACCAAAAATTTGGGATCAACACACACCGTTCATCCATTTTTCGAGATCATTTTATAGAATTATCTAAGAAATGAATCATATTCAAAGATTAAATGGACCACACCACAAATAAGGGGAACAGATTGGCTACTCCCCCTACACCATCCAATGGCTGGTGGTTAGTTATGTGTGGGCCCCACCATGATTTATGGCCCCACGACCATTTTTTTTAAACTTTTGAACCAGTTGAACTTCAAATAAACATTACGATGGGCCTTAGGATAGTTTCAATGGTGGGAATCACCGTCCCGTTGTTTTCTGTGGTGGGGTCCACTACAGATTTTTATCTATCTCATTCTTTGGCTCGTGACTTAAAATGATATCTCAAAATGGATGGACGGTGTGGATATAACAAATACATCATAAGTTTTTATATTATATATATATATATATATATATATATAAAAAGGTTCTTACGTCCAACTCATGGGAACTCCCCATGAGGTCAAGCTGTGTGGCCCCACCATGATATGTGTCGTAAATCAACACCGTGCATTTGATGGGTCCCCTTTAAATTATGGAATATCCCAAAAATCATCCATATACAGAACTCTGGTGGGCTATACCATCTAAAATCATGTGAAGACATGCCTAAAACATATAAAAGCACTTGGTGGGGCCCCACCTCAAATTAGGATGTGTCTTAAACTTGGTATGACCCCTCATCCAAGTGGCACACACATAACAGATTGGCTAGATTTGTGACCCACATCTCTACGGGCCCAAAAAATAATTATGAATGTTTTAATGGAGGGTAACCCCTCTTAACTTTTGTGTTTGGTGGTCTATAGGCCCCACCATGATGTATGTGTTTCATCCATGTCGTCCATCTATTTTTATAGATCATTTTATGATATTACAAAAAAAATGAGTTATATCCCAATCTCGACTGGACCACATTACAGGAAAAAGTGTTGAATGAATGTCGACCATTAAAAACTTTTTGGGAGCCATAAAAGTATTGGATCAAGCTGATCTTTGTTTGTTCCCTTCATCTGGGCCTTTATGACCAAACCAACAAATTGGATGTTAGATAAACAGTACAGTGGGCCTTAGGAGGATTTAAATGATGGATATCCAATCACTATTGTTTTCCTATGGTGTGGTCCACCTAAGTTATTTTTAGGACGAAGGCCTAAAATGATCTTCAAAAATGGATGAACGGATTGGATGAAAGACATACATCATCATGGGGCCCACAGACCACCGAACACCAACCACGGAGCTGGTTTCAGGGGGAGTAGCCAATGCATCCACCCCAAAAACCATCCCGCGCACGCCCACTACCCCAAAACCTTAAATCCCTCTCTCCCTCTCTCTCTCTCTCTATCTAATCCGCGTCCAGAGACGCCCTAATCCACGGGCTATCTCTCGCGGCCTCCTCTCTCTCTCTCTCTCGCACCCTATCCCTCCTCTCTCTTTCTCTCTCCACCACAGATCTACTATTGTCGAACACCCTACCCACGCACGCCCTCTCTCTCTCTCTGAAGCTCTGTTGAAGGCTAGCTCATTCATCACAGCGAGGTATCTCTCTCTATCTCTCTCTCTCTCTCTCAATCTCTATCAATCTCAATACCGATTTAGGGATCTAGGGATTTAGCAATTTGTGGATTCCTAATTCGATGTGGACCCTCATTTAGGGATTTGGGGACTTAGCAATTTGTGGATTCCTGATTTGATGTGGACCCTCATTTAGGGATTTGGGGATTTTAGGGCTTACAGATTTCAATGTGGACCCCGAACCGGGGACTGGTGAGTTTTTTTATTTGAAAAACTTCATCGATCTGTTGTGGTAAGTAGGCTACTGAGGTTGAAGATCAGGCTCGAACAAGCCTTGTAATCGTCCATAAAAATCCAAACACTGTTTGCTACGTTGATTGTCTTGAGGCCAACGTTCTTTGGGAATGAAGAAGCACTTGTTGACATCCTTTGATCTCTGGCACTGCAGATCTCGTTGTTGTCCCCAACATTATTTATTTCTTTTGATCTGTTTGACAATTGCTTAAGCTTAGTTATGTTGGTTTGCATGAGGAGGTGATTATAAATAGTAACTATTGTTATTCTATGCTACTAGATGTAGTTGGGTGCAATGACTGGCGCTCCGAAGATGTATTTTAAAAAAAAATCATAGTTGCAATAGGTGTTGAATTGAATTTAATTGAATCGTGAGTCATAAGACTTTTTACGTTTAATCTTAATTTGCAGTTTGCCCTTTCATTTGGGTGGGAACTCATTTCTAAGTTTGCAAATTGAATAACTAAAATCTAAAAAGCCATCTACTTACATTTTGCTTTAGATGCATTTGTTCCATCCTTGTTGTCTCTGGAGTCACTTATGCCATTATATATTATTTTGTGCCTTACTAAAAGTCAGAGTCAGGACATCTTTGGTATGTGGAACTGCAGATCTTGTCATTGTTCCCAACATTATTTCTTTCTTTTGATCTGTTTAGCATCTTGCAGTTGTCTGATAGCATGATCTCAAGTCTTAACATTTTTCTTTCTTCCAGAAACTTCGTGTTTGGTGTTGGCTTCCAAATAGGCAATGGAAGATGGGAAGGATATAATCAATTTCAAGGGTGGATATTGTTATTTCACTTTCACATGGGGAAGTGAGTAAATCACTTGTGGGTTTCTTTTAAGCAACAACTATCGAGTGCCTTAAGCTGGCTGGATTAACTATATCCTGATTTTACAAGTAGGTGGTGACAGTGTCCAGTGAAAAGCTATTACCTATAAATCTAGATATCCTTGAGGGTGTTGATGATCTTATTCAGCTTATTTACCTGAATTAGCCCTCAGTTCTCTACAACCTTCAGTACAGATATTCTCATGAAAAGATTTATGTGAGCATCATTCTTGATTTTATTTTTCTGCTTAGTGTGATGTTGGTTCCACCTCCATTGCCTTTGTTGACTTCCTTTCCCATTTATCTTTCTGTAGACCAAAGTAGGGCTTGTTTTGGTTGCAATCAACCCCTTTAAAGAGGTGTCTTTTTATAGAAATGATTTTGTTACAGCCTATAAATAGAAACTTATGGACAGTCCACATGTATACGCTATAGTAGATACTGCCTTCAATGGGATGATTAGAGGAGGAATGGAAGAAACCTACCAAAGGATCCCCTAATTTCACTGAATTTTTGGATTTGCAGCATGAAAATGCTAATGTATTAGCTTATATGCACCAATAATCTCACATTTGACCGAATTTTTGGATCTGCAGCATGAAATGAAGAAATTCACAAAGAAATTTTTGTTTCTTTTTGTATAACAATTCTCCAAATCCAATTTTGGTGGGCCTTGTTTAATCTTGTATATTGGAATGGAATACATGCGGACACAGTTTTAAACTTGCTGGATCGGTGAAATTCATGCTTCTTGACACATGCAGTTGTCATTTTATAATGGTAACAGATTCATAAATTTGTTTATTTAATTCACTGTTCACTTATTTTGTGGATTATGGTCCTTGTACAAGTTGATGTGGAAGGGATATTGCTTGCTTTCTTCAAGGTAGAAGAAAGTTCTGCATGTAGAAAGAAAGTTTACAATAGCATCATCACAAAGTTCAGCTTTATCTGCAATACAGAGTTCACATCATTTTTTATCAGAGTTTCTTAATTGAAACTGTAAAGGATGCTTAATTTGTTATATTTTGCTACATCTTGAAATGCAATTATATCTGGCCCCTGCCCTTGCTGCTGGCTCCTTCACTAGGCTGATTTTGTTTCTCTTTTCGTGTTTTTATTGGGTTCACATGAACAAACAGGGTGCAAAATAGAGGAAGTTCTTTGTTTGTCACAGACAAGAATTTTAGCCTTAGTATAAAATTGTGGTTGGAGTTGAAAGTTAGTCTGTTGCATAGTATTAAATAGTAGCGAATAAACAATATATTATGGTTCCTTTCAGTTTTTGCTGATTTTGATTTTTCTGTAGCTGATAAATTAACCTGGGCTGTCATCTTACTCCCATATATTTGGCTTTTGGCAGATCCTGTGTTCTTCTTTTTCTCTATTAGTTACTTAGACCATCAAATATTGATTTTCTTTCATTGTTTAGTTTTTGGTGTATGTGATTGTCTGCATTACTGTAAGTTACTATTCATTTTACCATTTTTGGAACCCATACAAATGATCTTGGCTCGCTTAAGTTCATCACAGAAAACTTGCCCCCAATGCTTGTTACTAAAACTTAAGTTTCTGATGAGTACAATCCAATGATTGAATCTCTTTGGTGGTGGAAACTCTTTAAGTACTTGAGACTGTGTTCCCTACTTCTCAGCTCCCTCTTGATCTAGCATATACGAAAACATGGCTACTTTGATTGCAGTAATTTCAGCCTAAGAGGAGACATGCGGTTTCAGTTTCTTTTATATTAGATTTTTTTTATTTGTTTCATTTTTTCTCTTTTTTCTCTTTTTGTTTAGACAATTGGGAACTATTAGAGAAATTGGGCTTCCTCTTATATCTTCTTCTGTTATCCAATTTCATAAACACTTACATATAACATGTGTTGATACTCTATGATTTTAGTGAAAGTTTAAAGTGCAAGGCAAACTCACTTGCTCGGCAGATGCTATATATAGGCTTTCTTGGTTTATAGGCAAGAATAATGTATTGATGTAGTGTTTTGTGGACTATTATGTTTTTTTCTATTCTTGGATGATAATTTCAACATGCAATACTATATATACCTTTGTGGTGCCGCTGAGGTTCATATACTGTGCAATAGTTGACTGCAAGCCATTAGATTTTCCTAGATTTGGGGGGTTCCCGCACAGTGGCAGTTTGGTAATTTTGGAGTCCTTGGTTAGGGTTTAGGCTGAAATACGAGTGTTGGCGCCGACACTTTCGGAGTCCGAACTCATTCTTTTGAAAAATAGAAAAATGGGAATATTAGTAAATATGGATTTTCTTGTTAAGAAGAAAATGGAAGATGGATTGAAAAAACATTTCAGAGATTTTTTTTCTTCTTTTTTGCTTTAAGAGAGAGAGACACGAAGAGGTGAGACCGGGGAAATCGAGGGTGTCAGGCCCGTATCCTAGATCGTACCATTCTGTAGGCTCATGCGATCCTCCCAGTTGAATTTTGGTGACTCACGATCTGTTATCGGCATTTGCGCATGACCCTGAGACATGTCCCATATATCAGAGTCGACTCGACCTGAGAGTTGTACCAGTACAACTGCGTCATCGCCACAATTCCGATGCCGCATCTCACATGTTGATGCGATACCTTGGCCAGGAGATGTGGGCCTGCATTCAGTTCGAGGAAAAACGCCGTGCATTGCTAATTCCAAGAGAATCTATTACATCAATCCCATCAATCAAGTACACATCGCACCCCATCACTCACCCATCCCCAAGTACAACTACCCATCTCCAAAGTCAACTCTCCCCATCACCCATCACTCACTCACCATCCCTCTCTCACATCACCTCTCTCTCTCATTCTCTTTCCACCCAAGCAACTCTCAAGAGTAGCCAACGTCCAAAGCATTTCCAAGCACCATGACAGCTAGGTGTGGCCCACCTTCCTATCTCCCATCCCCACCATCCAAAATCTATCTCGACCATTGAAGTCTAACCATTGGAGCTCTAGATCGCATTAGTGGAAGGAAGAGTCTGAGATCTAACAATGGGTGCTTCTATAGGCTAGTTTTCATATTTTTATGATGGGCAAAGTGAGGCCTACCGATCAATGGTATGGATCTCACTTTCGACCCTAAGATGTGGTCAATGGCCCACCTTGATTATCATGATCATTCCATGATGGGGCCATTCTCCATGGACCCCATCATGATGTTTACTTTCTAAGTTTGAAAGAGGTCATCAAGACCTTCCATTTTGGTGGAGAAGGGATCTCCACCATTGATCTTTGATTTGATGGGCCCACATGTATTGGGACCCACTTGATGTATGATTGAATGCAAGGGAGGGCTCATAGTGGCAAAGCCCTCCATCATACGTGTCCCTCTCTCTTTCTATCTCTCTTTCCCTCTCTTTTTCATATTTCTTTTATGTGTTATGATGTGGCCGTGTGGCCCACTTGGATGAACCCCACCATGAGGCATGTATTTTATCCAAGTTATCTATTGGTGGGGCCCATTTTATATGTGTTGTATCCACACCACCCAGCCATGTGGTGGCCCACCTAAGTAGGGCCCCCCTTAAACATATTTGCATGCCCAAAATAGTCCAGCGTCTAGACATTAACTGGAAAAAATATATATATATTAGCTTTGGTTCAAAGCTATTGGGAAAGGCTATCCATGTAGGCCCCACCTTGATGTATGCACCCAATCCATGCCGTCCATTTCATTTGCCAGCCCATTTTAGGCGTTGAGCTGAAATGTGAAGCCAATCCGATTCCCAGGTAGGCCATACCATAAATGTTAAGGGGTTGGGCTACCCACGTCATTTCTTACTTTTTGCATGAAGGTTTGGAATGAGTTTTCACTCATGGGACCCATATTGATGTATTTCTTAGATCCACACCATACGTCCATTTTCTGGCACATTTTAGCCGTGGAACCCAGAAATCTACTCAATCCAACCATCAGGTGGACCACACCACAACCGATGGTGGTAGTGGGAGCACCTCTCACGTCAACCATGTAGATGTAGGGTGGGGGCGTCCCAAGGATGGACCCACCTTGATTTATTTGTTTAATCCATGCCGTCCACCACCTTCCCCGTATAGTTTTAAGCTATGAGTTGAAAAATGAGACAAATCTTAGTTCTTACTGGACCGCACCGAGGGAAATAAAGTTCCATTGTTGGAACCTTATAATACCTACTGTTGTGTGAATAAGTGGTGGACCTATCCATCATTAGACTCCTTTAGTCTATAGAGAGCTGGCCGATATAATAGACGGAATGGATTATCCACTAGTGGGCCCCATATAGTAGAACAAAATAAAAATAAAGGAAGAAAGAGAAGAAGAAGAAAAAAAAGAGTAAGTCCCTGGACGTTTTGGCCCAGTGACGGTGAAGGTGGAAGCATTATTGGGCTGCCACCACACGTGGACCCCACCATGATGAAATTGTTTAATCCACACCATCCACCATCTTCTCCTTATCATTTTAGGCCATGTGCCAAATTTTGAGGCAAATATGAGTCTCGAATGGGCCGTACTAAGGGTATTAATGCCCATCTGTTGAAACACTTTAGGGCCCTCTTTGGAGTCCCTTGTCACCCAAACCAGTCTTAGTCGGAGTCTATTTGACCTCATTCGAGGTGGCCAAGACGGTAAACGAATTAGATTATTCACTTGCGGTGTCCCACCATGGATTGTATTGCGAGGCCTAAGATGGTGTATGTGTTGTATATTCACGCTGCCTAGCCTCTTCGGACATCATGATATATGTATTTTATCCCTACTACCCACCCTTTTGGCAGACGTGTGGGGGCCCACCCCACACGTGCTGCACATGTGGGATGGGCCGACCTTGATGTATGTAATCCATATGCACACTGTCCATTTGCCCCTGGACGGTGGGGCCCCCTATTGTGTATGTGTTTTATACACGCCGTGCCGTCCGTCAGTGTGTGGGGCGCACCATGATGAATGTGTTTCATCCACGCTGTCCATTCATTTTCTGGGATGAGGTCTACCTTTAATTTGTTTATGGCCTGTGGCCCATTTGTCGGGCCCACTTTGATGTACTTTGTGGCCCATCCGTCAAGCCCACTTTGATGTATTTTGTGGTCCATTCGAGGTGCCCACATTGATATACTTGTGACCCATCTGTGAGGCCTACCTTAATATATTTATGGGGCTCATTAGTACGACCCAATGATGCGGCCCACTTGTTGTACATGAGGCCCATTGGTGCGGCTTATTAACATGGCCCAACTTGATATGATGAGGCCCATGGGTAGAGCCCACCTGCTTGAATATGAGGCCTATGGGCAAGGCCCATTGTGATATGTATTAGGCCTATTAGTGCGGCCCATGAACACGGTCCACTTGATATAATGAGGCCCACTGGTGCGGCCCATGTGATATGGCCGACTCGATATATATGAGGCCCATTGGTGCGGTCCGTGGATGCGACCCACTTGATATATTTGATGGCCCATGGGTTGAGGCCCAATGTGATGTATATAAGGGCCACGAGTGAGGCCTAATGAGACGTATGTGGGGCCTTTATATAGGGCCGAATGTGATATGTATGAGGTCCATTGCAATGTATGTTTACTCTATAATGTATGTAATGATGATTATGACGGGTCATGCCTTAGGAGCAATGATGGTTTAATATCCACATTGATGGGCAATGATGGTTGGATGTCCACATTGTGACCTTCCATTAGGCCTTGTTAGGCTCATTCTTACCAATTATGATTGTCATGGCCGATTGACCGATTATCATCGAGATCGATTATCGTGGCTGATTACCGATTATGATTATCATGGCCAATTGACCGATTATTAATCGAGGCCGATTATCATGGCTGATTGCTGATTTTGATTGTCGTGGCCGATTGGCCGATTATCGATCGAGGCCAATCATCATGACCGATTATGGATTCCGATTGTGATGTATATTCTGCCCTTGTTTGAGGCCCAATGTGATGTATATGCGGCTCGTATTTCAGGCTTGTTATGATGTGTATTCTTCTCATGTTTAAGGCCCAATGTGATGCATATGAGGCCTATGTGATGAGGCCCATTGTGATGCATTTGAGGGCCAAGCGTTAGAACCCATTGTGATGTATGTTAGGCCCATGTGAGAGGCCCATCGTAACGTATATTAAACTCTTAAGTGAGGCCCATGGTGTTGTATATTTGGCCCTTGTGTGAGGTCATGGGTCCACTATATGTTAGGATCCATGAGGGCCAATCCTTGAGGGTAATGTTGGTTAAATGTCCACATTGTCGAGGTCGATTGTCGATGTCAGTTGTCGACACCAATTATGAGTATGTGATAGTATAACAACATGATACATGCTCATACGCATCATCTGCATGTTTGTTATGAGATGTGGTTGATCATTACATATGTCATTGAGCATGTTGTTATGAGACTCCCTGATAGGTGGAGGTTATCTCACATGAGTGCACAGTATGCGCAGGATTGATGCATGACTAGATTGTATGACTCATGCATCTCGCATTATGATTACTGTACGCCCTAGCGACATCAGAGTCGTAGCCTCCACAGGCATATCGTGGATGGCCAGACGGGACACCAAAAATTTATTCTAGCATCGAGCTACCATAGATGGCCCTGGGTGAAAATCCCTAAACCCTCTTGGTACCAGAGGATGCCCCAACGTCGAGACCGAGTAGATACATGAGCACCCGAGTGCTGAATACCAGGAGGCCGCGTCTCTCACTGTGTCGTGGTCGGTTGGGAGGGAGTATGGCCTTACCTGCCCGAGAGTAGGGGACATTGTTAGGCTGAGTTTGACCAGCTCATGAATGGGTCTGCTATCGACGTGCCGGATCGGTATTGGCAGACTATTGGCCAAGCGGATAGTGAGGTTTCTTACGCTCACTTGGACTATGTGGCTGGGAGAGTGGCAGTGCCATTTGGAGTGTCCTAAATCCCGGTGATGACCTCAGAGAGGAACCGTATTGATATGTAGATTTATTGAGCAGGAATTGCATGCCATTCATTCATTCATTCACTATCCACTCGGTCGGGTGGTATGCAATTATTTGTTACGTGTACCTTCTTATGGCCAGGATTTCGGTTGGGCGCACGACTAACATGAGATCAGGAGTTTACCACATTGAGTCTGACTATCCAAATTTAGGTATGGGACTAGTTTGGATAGAAGTCCCTTGTGATGGACCCCGCAATCTGCGATACTACGTACTATCATCCCAACCTCACACTTCTGCTTGGTCATTGCATTCGCATCACATATTGCATCCGCAGACATATGTCATTTTGGGTTGTTATATTTTTTATACATATATGGCCTAGACGAACCTAACAGGATTTACATATTGCATTATACCCTGGACATCTGATATTTAGCTCTTTATGACTTATTTACATAGCTGATCTGTGTTGCATATTCTGATATTATATGACTCATGGACTTGTCAATATTTTCACTTACTCGGTTATCGTATGATTTATGATCTTTTTAGTATTCCTGGTTACTCTGATAATTCATGATCTTGTCAGTATTCCTGCTTATTCTGATATTGTACGATTTATGGATTATCAGTATTTTCAGTATCATATGATGACGGCATTGTATTGAATACTTGGCACTTACCTTGTGCACACACTTACACCACCCTCTCAGCTTTCTATAATCTTATGCACGATAGATGCGTGCAGGTGATGTTAGGTTACAGCAGTGTTAAGCTTGGAGTGTGCAGCAGTCTTTTGGAGCATGATTTTCAATTGATGTATTTTTCTTTTAGCATTGTACTCAAATGATTATAATAGTGGATATGTGATGATGACGCTGCCTTTGTGAATTGGGTAATCTTGTGGTTATGCTTATTACGAGTTAAATGTACAAAAAAATTCTCCTTGTAGAATCTTAGGATCGGAATCTGGCGTATGGATGCTAGAAGTCGAAAATGGGGTACTATGGAGGCTGTCGGCACCGGATTCGGCGATCGGGATCCTGTGAATCCGATTTTCAAGTTTGGGGCGTGACAGAGGGAGAGAGTAGGGGAATGAAGTGGCCATGTTAGATTTGAAAATAGCGAGTGTAGTTTGGTTTGAAAATGGCGTTTCGCATACGTGACGTGCATTTCTTTTAAGACAGTAATTTGATTTTACTAAAGACAATTGAATTACATAGGCAAGTGTTTAATGCAGGGAACTTCTCTGGAAATGTTATTCTGATAACTAACCTGATGAGAGTAATTTGTGGTTCAATTCCTGGAACAATCTCTCTATCATATTTAAAGAAATCCACATTTTTCTTCATATTTCTTACATGGTTCTCTGTCTCATTTTTGTTTGACTTGAAAGTAAAGATGATGCATCTTCTAATTTATTCAATCATGGAATACAGGATGTTGCCTTTAAGGTTCTTACAGATCAGGACTTTCATGAGGATCAACTGAAGGACTTTCTAAGGGAGGTATGCATTTGAAACATTGCTAATAATGTTCTTTGAAACTGTACCCATTTATGTATTCGGATGTGCGTCGGAGTTATCCGGATGTTGAACAAGGGTCCTTTGAAGATGAGAACCACTGTTATGACCATTGGAGGGGCCTGGCCATTTGGACAGGCCATGTTTATGTATTTGCTCGAAATTAATGGAGCAGACCCGGATGTGCGTCGAAGCTATCTGGATGAGTGGGGGTCCCTGGAAGGTGGGAACCGCTGTTATGACCATGATGAAGTTGTCCATTTCCTATGGACAGCATTGGAAGGCCCTGGCCAATTGGAGCAGGCCATGTTTATATTTGTATTTGCAAGGACCACACCTTTAACATATAACCTAAACTTATTCTCAAATCCCAAAACCTATAACTACAACCTAAACCTATAACTTACAACCTAAACCTATAACCTAAACTCAATTCCCTAAACTTTAACCTACAACCTAACCTAATCCTATACTTATAACCTAAACCTATTCTCAAATCCCAAAACGTATAACCTAAACCTATAACTTATAACCTATAACCTGAACCTATAACCTAAACTCAATTCCCTAAACCTTAACCTATAACCTAACCTAAACCTATACTTATAACCTAAACCTATTCTCAAAGCCCTAAACCTATAACTATAACCTAAACCTTAATCAAAACCTATAACCTAACCTAAACCTAAATCTATAACCTAAACCTATAACCTTAACCTTAACCTAAACCTATAACCTATAACCTAAACCTATTCTCAAATCCCTAAACCTATAACCTAAATATAAACCTAAACCTAAACCTAAACCTAAACCTAAACCTATAATGTATAACCTATAACCTAAACCTATTCTCAAATCCCTAAACCTATAACCTATAACCTATAACCTAAACATACTTAACTTATAACCTAAACCCCAACCTAAACCTAAACCTTAACCTAAACCTATGACCTAAACCCATAACCTAAACCTAAACCTAATAACTAAACCTACACCTAAACCTTAACACATAACCTAAACCTTAACCTATAACCTATAACCTAAACTCAATTCCCTAAACCTTAACCTATAACCTAACCTAAACCTAAACCTAAACCTATAACCTTAACCTAAACATAAAACCTTAACCGAAACCTATACTTATAACCTAAACCTATGCTTATAACTTAAACCTATTTTCAAATCCCAAAACCTATAACCTAAACCTAAACCTAAACCTAAACCTAAACCTAAAACCTAAACCAAAACCTACACTTATAACCTATAACATAAACTTATAACCTAAACCTAAACCTAAAACCCAAATGTAAACGTGATCTCGAACCCAAACCCAATTTCCTAAATCTAAACCTTAACGTATTCTCAAATCCCTAAACCTAAACCTACACCTAATCCTAATCTCAACTCCCTAACCTAAACCTAAACCTAAACTTGAAAACCCAAACCTAAACCCGATCCCGATCCCGAACCTGATATCGATTTCCTAAACCTAAACCTTAACCAATTCTAAATTCCCTAAACCTATAGCTTATAACCTAAACCTAAACCTTAACCTAAACCTAAACCTATAACCTTAACCTAAACCAAAATCTATGACCTAAAACCTTAACCTATAACCTATAACCTAAACTTATAACCTATAACCTAACCTTAACCTAAACCTAAAACCTAAACCTTAACCTATAACCTAAAACCTAAACCTAAACCTAAACCTAAAACCTAAATGTATTCTCAAATCCCTAAACCTAAACCTACACCTAATCCTAATCTCAACTCCCTAACCTAAACCCAAACCTAAACTTGAAAACCCAAACCTAAACCCGATCCCGAGCCCGAACCCGATTTCCTAAACCTAAACCTTAACCTATTCTCAATTCCCTAAACCTATAGCTTATAACCTAAACTAAAACCTTAACCTAAACCTAAAACCTTAACCTAAACCAAAACCTATGACCTAAAATCTTAACCTATAACCTATAATCTAAACTTATAACCTATAACCTAACCTTAACCTAAACCTAAAACCTAAACCTTAACCTATAACTTAAAACCAAAACCTAAACTTAAAACATAAATTGTATTCTCAAATCCCTAAACCTAAACCTACACCTAATCATAATCTCAACTCCCTAACCTAAACCTTAACCTATTCTCAATTCCCTAAACCTATAGCTTATAACCTAAACCTAAACCTAAACCTAAACCTTAACCTAAACCTAAACCAAAACCTATGACTAGAACCTTAATCTATAACCTATAACGTATAACCTAACCTTAACCTAAACCTAAAACTTAAACCTTAACCTATAACCTAAAACCTAAACCTAAACCTAAAACCTAAATGTATTCTCAAATCCCTAAACCTAAACCTACACCTAATTCTAATCTCAACTCCCTAACCTAAACCTAAACTTAAACTTGAAAACCCAAACTTAAACCCAATCCCGAACCCAAACCTGATTTTCTAAACCTTAACCTATTCTCAATTCCCTAAACCTATAGCTTATAACCTAAATCTAAACCTAAACCTTAACCTAAACCTATAACCTATAACCTAAACCTAAACCTAAAACCTAAATGTATTCTCAAATCCCTAAACCTACACCTACACCTAATCCTAATCTCAACTCCCTAACCTAAACCTAAACCTAAACTTGAAAACCCAAACCTAAACCCGATCCCGAACCCGAACCTGATTTTTTAAAACTTAAACTATTCTCAATTCCCTAAACCTATAGCTTATAGCCTAAACGTAAACCTAAACCTTAACCTAAACCTATAACCTATAACTTAAATCTAAAACCTAAATGTATTCTCAAATTCCTAAACCTAAACCTACACCTAATCCTAGTCTCAACTCCCTAACCTAAACCTAAACCTAAACTTGAAAACCCAAACCTAAACCCGATCCCGAACCCAAATCCGATTTCCTAAACCTAAACCTTAACATATTCTCAATTCCCTAAACCTATAGCATATAACCTAAACCTATAACCTATAACCTAAACCTAAATCTAAACTTAAAACCTAAATGTATTCTCAAATCCCTAAACCTAAACCTACACCTAATCCTAATCTCAACTCCCTAACCTAAACCTAAACTTGAAAATCCAAACCTAAACCCAATCCCAAACCCAAACCCGATTTCCTAAACCTAAACCTTAACCTATTCTCAATTCCCTAAACCTATAGCTTATAACCTAAACCTAAACCTAAACCTAAACCTATAACCTATAACCTAAACCTAAACCTATAACCTAAATGTATTCTCAAATCCCTAAACCTATAACCTAAATGTATTCTCAAATCCCTAAACCTAAACCTACACCTAATCCTAATCTCAACTCCCTAACCTAAACCTAAACCTAAATTTGAAAACCCAAACCTAAACCCGATCCCAAACCTGAACCCAATTTCCTAAACCTAACCTTAACCTATTCTCAATTCCCTAAACCTATAGCTTATAACCTAAACCTAAACCTAAACCTTAACCTAAACCTAAACCTATAACCTATAACCTAAACCTAAACCTAAAACCTAAATGTATTCTCAAATCCCTAAACCTAATCCTAATCTCAACTCCCTAACCTAAACCTAAACCTAAACTTGAAAACCCAAACCTAAACCCGATCCCGAACCCGAACCCGATTTCCTAAACCTAAACCTTAACCTATTCTCAATTCCCTAAACCTATAGCTTATAACCTAAACCTAAACCTATTCTCAATTCCCTAAACCTATAGCTTATAACCTAAACCTAAACCTTAACCTAAACCTAAACCTAAACCTATAACCTTAACCTAAACCAATACCTATGACCTAAACCTTAACCTAAACCAAAACCTATGACCTAAAACCTTAACCTATAACCTATAACCTAAACTTATAACCTATAACCTAACCTTAACCTAAACCTAAAACCTAAACCTTAACCTATAACCTATAACCTAAACCTAAACTTAAAACCTAAATGTATTCTCAAATCCCTAAACCTAAACCTAAACCTAATCCTAATCTCAACTCCCTAACCTAAACCTAAACCTAAACTTGAAAACCCAAACCTAAACCCGATCTCGAACCCGAACCCGATTTCCTAAACCTAAACCTTAACCTATTCTTAATTCCTTAAACCTTAACCTATAACCTAACCTAAACCTAAACCTATAACCTATACTTAAACCTAAACCTAAGCCTAAAACCTAAACCTAAACCTAAACCTAAAACTGAAATGTATTCTCAAATCCTTAAACCTAAACCTACACCTAATCCTAATCTCAACTCCCTAACCTAAACTTAAACCTAAACTTGAAAACCCAAACCTAAAGCCGATCCCGAACCTTAACCCGATTTCCTAAACCTAAACCCACCCAAGCAAGCCAACCACATATGAGACCTATATCGAATGCTCCAACAAATTAAGAGCCTAAACTGTGAATGCTCCAACAACTTACGAGCCTAAATTGTGAATCCTCCAATAACTTACGAGCTAAACTGCGAATGCTCCAATAACTTACGAGCTTAAACTATAAATGCTTTAATAACTTGCGAGCTTAAACTGCGCTTGCTCTCTTGAGCCTAGCCCAAAATCGGTGCTAAACTACGCTTGCTCTCTTGAGCTCGATCAAGTCAAGTTATGTTCAGTCAAAGTATGTCCAATCGAAGTTCCGCCTGCTCCAACACCTTATGAGCTTAAACTGTGTTTGCTCTTACGAGCCTGACTCAAAATTGACATATTAATCTTACTGACTGAACTCTAAAATAGAGGATACAACACTGACAAGCACAGAAAATGGAATGTCTAAATCATTAACATGATATATAATTCGAGTTGAAAAAAGAGACGCTCCATTGAAATATATATATATATATATATAGAGAGAGAGAGAGAGAGAGTCAATCTATTATTATCATTTTAGAATCGTCAATATATTTACTTGAAGATTATAAATGCATTCTGAAATTATCAGTATATAATGAAATTGGATCAAAGAATTATACTGCCCTAAAATATTAATCATGGCCCATTACTAGGAGAAATCACTACTCATGACTCTGGAATTCCTTATTAAAAGGCATCCGACAATATAGGAATGGCTGTCATTGGAACTACATCAAGAGTTGCATTAAAAGATGACTCCCTAATCCGATCAATCATGATGCAGAAGGGATGTTATTGACTACACCGCTGAGGTATCTGTTCAACCAGTTGACATCACTCGGAGAAAAGAAGTCGTTGAATGCTTTTAACTAGGGGCATTCAATCCTCCCTTTAACTGTAATTCTCCTGAGCACGATTCTTCAGTCTTCCGTTCGAGCCCGACTCTTTAGTTCCCCATTTGAGCAATCATTCTCTATTATGTGACCAGCTCTACCTTCATGAAGAGTCCTTCTCCGTCATGAAAGGATTTTTAGCAGAAGAAGATCAATCCTCCATTTGATTTCATAAAACAAATCAAAGAAGGATTGAAGAGGCATATGTTGGTTTTAAAAAAAAAAAAGGTGCAGACTCCCAGTCACAGAAAACTGCATCTGCAGACTCCCAATCCCAGAATACTGCATTCATAGGCTCCCAGTCCCAAAAAACTACATCCACTGACTCCTAGTCCCAAAAAAACTGCATCTGCAGACTTCTTGGAGAACTGTTGTGCGGAAGAAGACTTCCAAGAGAGATGTTGTGAGGAAATAGACTTCCTAGAGAGTTATTGCGTGGAAACAAACTTCCCAAAGACCTGTTGCACGAAAATAGACTTCACAAGTGTGGTTGCCTATAAATATCCCCCTCCCTCCTCATTTGTGTTATGGGAGATTTCGGAGAAGTGCTCGGGGGCTTGGAGAGGAGTTGTTACACAGAAATAGACTATCAGCCCAGTTTTTGCCCGAAAATAGACTTCCAACCCAGTTGTTGCGTGTAAGTAGACTTTTAACTCAGTTGTTGCGTAGAAACATACTCTAGCCCAACTTTTCCATTTGCGTAGAAACAAACTTCCAACTTAATTATTGCACGAAAATAGACTTCATGGGCTGAAATGAGAGATTTTAGGAGAGAGAGAGATAGAGACGAATACAAAGAGCAAGAAACCGCGCAACCTAGTCCTCGAGTATTCACATGTTGTGCGATCTTATGTGTTATTCTACGATTAGATCTCCAATATGTATATCTTTCGATCATTGGTGTGAAGTAAAGATTTCAATCCGCATAACTCATATGTCTTCGCGATGGACATCTTACACGCCAAAATGTTGCTAAAATTACTATTCAATTCCTTTTCCTTCCTCCATTACATTGATTCAATGTACTTTGTTTTGGAATTAAGACAAACATGAGGATATAATTGAAACTCATAATAAATAAAATCTAGGATGATAAATGTTCTTTTATTTTCTTCATTATTATTGAATGATAATTCTCTTATCGAAATACATTCTTTTCTTGTCAAAACACCCTTACCTTTTGTTAATCAAAATTTGGAATGGTTGGTTGGTCATTCCTATTATTGCTTCCTAGACAAGTACTCGATCTATAATTAGATAGAGATAACCCCTGAAGATCAGGAGAAGACCACTTTTACATGCCCCTTTTAAACCTTTGCTTACCAAAGGATGTCATTAAGGCTATGTAATACTCCTGTAACATTCTAGAGATGCATGCTTAGTATCTTTTCAAACATTGTTGCAAATTTTCTAGAAGTATTCTTAAATGACTTCTCCATTTTCGGAAGTATGTTTGACGAGTGCCTTGAGCACTTGAATTTGATCCTGACAATGTGTGAAGAGAAGCCTTATCTTAAATTCGGAAAAGTGACATTTCATGGTTCAAAAGGGAATTGTCCTTGGACATGTGATCTCTTCCAACGAAATTGAAGTGGACATGGCCAAAATAGATTTAATTGCTAATTTACCGGCTCCCAAAAGCATACGCAACATTCATTCTTTTCTAGCTTACGCAAGATTTTATATCAGGTTCATTAAGGACTTTAGCCAAATCTCTAGACCATTTAATAACCTCCTTCAAAAGGATGTCCCATTTGAGTGGACTAACTCATGCCAAGAGGCTTTTATAAAGTTAAAGGGTATATTGACAACTGCACCAACCATCCAACCACCTGATTGGAGTGTTCCTTTTAAATCATGTGTGATGCTAGTTATTATGCTATTGAGGTTGTGTTACGCCAAAGGAAGGACAAGAAATTGTGTGTTATCCACTACATAATTAGGACGTTGGATGGTGCCCAGATAAATTACTCCACCACAAAAAAGGAACTCATTATCATAGTCTTTACTCTGAACAAATTCAAATCTTACTTGATTAAATCAAAAATTATTATTTTCACTGTTCGTGCGACGCTCAAGTATCTTCTCTCAAAGAATGATGTTAAGCCCTATCTTTTAAGATGGATCCTCTTACTCCAGGAATTTGATTTAGAGATACGTGATTTTAAAAAATAAAAAAATAAAAATAAATAAATAAGAGTAGAGAATGTAGTAGTAGACCGCTTGTCTTTACTGGTTCTTTTATATTCCATCAAGAGTTCACCAATCAAAGACACTTTTTTAGATGAACAATTATTTGTTGTCTCTCAATTACCTTGGTATGCTGACATAACAAATTATCTTGTGACAAGTAAATTGTCTATCCATTAGACATCACAAAATAAGAAATGATTTTTGACCAAGATACGTTTCTAGGATGATTCACATTTGTTTAAATATTGCCTAGACCAAATCATTAGGAGAAGTGTTCTGAATAATGGACACTCTAGTGTCATCTCCTTTTGTCACTCACAATCTTGTGGAGATCATTTTTCGGCAAAGAAAGCCACCGCTAAGATTCTTTAATGTGATTTCTATTGGCAGACAATGTTTAAAGATACACAAGAGTTTTCCAGAGTTGTTTGTAATGTCAAAAAATGGGAAGAATGTCACATAGAAATATTATGCCTAAAAATTCAATCTTAATTGTCAAAAAAAATTATTGTTTGGGTATCGATTTCATGAGACTTTTCTCCTAACTTTTGGACATCTTTATATCCTCCTAGTTATGGATTATGTTTCTGAGTGGGTGGAGGTGATTTCTAGTAGAACTAATTATCATAAAGTAGTTCTACGGTTTTTAAAAGAACATATCTTGTCGAGGTTTAGAACGTAAAAAATATATAATCAGTTATAGTGGTTCGCACTTTGTAATAAAACATTTAAGAACTTAATGAGGAAATATGGTATTACACGCAAAGTGGATACACAATATCATCCACAGATAAGTGGCCAAGCTGAAGGTTCCAATAGGAAGATTAAACGAATATTAGAAAAAATTGTGAATACATAACGTAAAGATTAGTCTTTAAGACTAATAGCGCGTTGTGAGCTTATAAGACTGCTTTTAAAACTCATATTGGAATGTCTCCCTATAGACTTGTTTTTGGAAAAGCTTGTCACTTACTAGTGAAATTAGAACATTAGGCATACTAGGTCATAAAGAAGTTCAATTTTGACATTGACAAAGTTAGCCCACTACATTAACTCCAATGTGTAGAGTTGGAAGAAATTAGGAAAGACACATATGACAATATAAAAATTTATAAGGGGATGATGAAAGTATTTCATAACAAG
Source organism: Magnolia sinica (assembly GCF_029962835.1). Taxonomy (NCBI): domain Eukaryota; kingdom Viridiplantae; phylum Streptophyta; class Magnoliopsida; order Magnoliales; family Magnoliaceae; genus Magnolia; species Magnolia sinica. Next base: position 45,524,308 of record NC_080585.1, on the reverse strand, counting down.
AATATTTTAAGGAAAATATTCAAATTAAATAAAATAGTTCTCTTTTATAATTCTCATCTCCATCTCTTTCCTAGAAAATTGTGATCTAGATGGACCGGCCCATTCATAATAAAGATTGTCTATCCTTATGGGGCCATGGAAGTTATGAATCTTAAAAGTGATAATGCATTCAAGGTAAATGTTCAAATACCGAAACCATTTGTGGAATAATTAGTTCTAAAAAAAGTGTCCATATCTTTGGAAGATCCTGTGTACCAGGACTTATCTCTTAGTCTGATAGAGATCATTTTCCTTTATTTCTTAGGATTTAGTTTCTTTTGGTAGAATAGGATATTTTGTTTTGAAATTTTTAGTTGTTGAAGAACCAATCTTTAAAGTTTCCTACCGTATGTCATCCTTTAGGTACTTGTTTCCACCTACTCCTTTTTATTTTGTTGCTCTCATGTTACAATTATTGCATATATTCTATACATTGAGGACAATGTAGAATTTATGATGGGGTGGGTTTTCATAAGAAAAAAAAAATATTTACACTAAAATTCTGAATTTTTAGATTTAAAAAAAAAAACGTAATTATATAATTTTAGATAGTTTCAGAAGATCAATTCAAGAGTTAGAATTGAATATTTTTTAACTCTAAATTCTAGATACTTGATGGATTTTAAGATTAAGTTCAGTTTAATGATATTTAGTTGAAAATTTTTTAACATTGATTGAGTTATGAATATATGTATCACATCTAACTTACACATTAGACCTTAGTTGGATATTGAATTGTTGAAGTGATGATTATTGAGAATGTTAAGAACCAAGCCTGGAGAATTTGTCTATCATGTTCATTAACAAAAGTGAAAAAGAAAAAGAAAAAAAGTAATACACAGTCAAAAATATAAGTCTCTTGAGAATCGCTTGTATCTGAAGCTACAACTGTTCAATCTGAACATAACGGAAGGGGCTGACATTGAGGCCCACACCAGTAACTTCAATAGGCTCATTTGTAAATTGTTAGATGTGGATGAGATGATAAAAGATGAAGATCAGGCATATATTCTATTGAATTTTTTTTCTAGAATCAAATGAGTTGTTTAAAGACTCTTTGTACACCGGTAGGACAACCATTAGTGTTAAGACCATTATTTCATCACTTCAGTCGAAGGTGATGAGAAAGAAAAGCGGTGACGTGGGTACTTTGATCAAAACCCTAAGTGCAGGGCTACGCTGTAGTAATAACACAGTAAGACCAAGGTCGAATCCATAAGGAATGGGCCAGGAACATGGCCTAGAAGTAATCTAAGTCTAATGAATTGTCTAAGTGTTTAATCTGACGATTTGGAAAAGGGTAGGAATAAATAAATAAAAGCCTAAGGATTCAGGAATTCACTCATAGCAATTTCAATATTTAATTTACTTGATTCAATGGACAACTTGATTGGAATCGAAGTCCTATCCTATCCAATTGAATAATGGAGCGATTAAAACATAATGGAATTCTAAACTTTCATTAGAATAGTTCCCTCATGAAGCACTAATGTGATGATCGCAGGGAATTCAACCATCTACCATACCCATGAGATAATGATAAATCATGAATTTTATAGATCACACAATTGCAAAATAGATAAGAAGATATCAAAAGCTTTCCTAGCATCTATTGTAATTAGAGTCACAATAAACCACAGAAAACTAAAAGCATTCATTTATTCAAACTAAAAATCAATGGAAGTTCAACCATAAACTTGAATTAAAATAAAACAAACATAAAAATAAACTACAAGCTTCATCCCTTAGCCTTAGCTAAGAGATTAACCCAACAAGACTAACATCTTAGAAGAAAACTAAAAAGAACACCTAGAACCTATGAAGAAATTGAAGTGGAAGAACGTTGTCGATGCTCCACCTTGACCTTCTCTCCCTTTCCAAACCCTAAAAGATGCTTTGAAACATCCTAAGGACTCTTATTTATAGTTTTTTATAGTTGTGGAACTCTAACTTTCATACCGACTTGGATATTTCGCAAATCGACCTTAGATTTATGCACTTCTGTTACACTTCGGTCACACCAAAGTTGTCTTCAGTCGCATCGAAGTCACATATAGAAAAGTTGTCAAGAATCTTTCTGTCAAATTTAGGTGCAACCGAAGTTGATTTCAATGGGACCGAAGTTGGCTTCAATGGGACCGAATAAAAGCTAAAAATCCCGCTTTCTTACAGTACTATTTTGTGTGATTTCGATCGGAAAAAACCGAACTTCGGTGGGACCAAAGTCTATTTTTGGAATTATTTTAGGACTTTCTCTTTTTAGACATGAAATTTTGGAGTATGATTTTCTTAATAATTTTCAAGATTCTTTTTCTTCACTTCAAATCTTCGATTCTCTTCATTCCTCACTTGGTTTCCTTGGATTTTTGGCACGTAAATTCTTCATTAATAACTTCCAAATCTCCAATTCTTCATTATCTTCTTTTGAGCTACAAATTCATCCTTTTATGTGTATATTCATCTTTAGGTCTAAAACCACATCGCATGACAAAAATATATATAATTAAATCAAATTAACACTTAAATGCCAGGAAAAGTATTGTGATTGAAGGGTTAAATATGCAATATTTGAGTCTCAACATACTTCTACAAATATGCTAGTTACAAGGGGGAGGAATTTTGAGTAGGATATTTCAATTGAGATCCAACTCAATGGGTGAGGGAAAAGGCAAGCTGAAGTGCTAGAATTATGGCATGACAGAGCACATGAAGAACGATTGTCAAAATCCCTGGTCAAGAAAAGACAAATCATAAAGTTCTTTTAGAGAGACCAACGTTATAAAATCCAGTGAGGAGGTGGGTGGTAATGACGTGTTGACCACATTAAAATCTAGATATTTCAATGATGAATGGATTTTAGATACAGGAGCTTCATATCACATGACGAGTTGGTGTTTATGGGCAATGATAATGCATGTAACGTGGTTGGCATTGGATCGATGCGCATCAAGATGTTTGATGGCATAAAGCATACTTGACAGATGTTAGACACATTCCTGAGTTGAAGAATAGTTTGATATCTCTGGGAGTGAGGCACTTGGGTGCAAATTCACTGAGTTCTATTGTGTCCTTAAAGTTTCAAATGGGCACTCATAGTCATGTAGGCATAGAGGAATGTTTTATAGGTTGATTGGAAGAACTTCATCAGGTAGTGTAATGTCCCGAACATTTCAATACTCAAGTATTGAAAGTTATCGAGCGTTACTAAGAAATTTACTTAATATGTACACGTGTACGATACCAGTCCAACTATCCTAACCTTACATCCTCACCCTAACACAAACCTAACCATTAAGAATTTCCTCCATTAAATAGATCTAACCATCTAATAATTGATTTCAAGACAAGATCATCCATCATGTGATTTGATGTAAGTACTTTCCCATGAATGACATGACGAATAACTCCCTATCCATAATAATTTAGATATAAGTTCTTTTGTAGGAATTACTTAGAACCATGCCTATAACCATGTAGAACCATTAGATTTTCCAAAAGTCCCATATCAACAATAATTATAAAAAATATCATTAACCTAGATCCCTGAATTCTAGATCACATGGTTCCCACGATCCGTTTGATGTGAAATTTTATACCATGCCTTTATATCATAAATTAACTACACACGTCAAATTTCAGCCCTTAGATCATAGTAAATTAGCTACTTGACTTCTACACCCAGCGTACAAGTTTCGCAGGGACACCGCATGATGCACGTTGTTGTAGTTAGGATCGGAAACTTCCTTCCCATGTGGAAGCCTGCCCAGGAATCCTATAAAAATGCCCCTTTAGATTTCTAGAGTAACAAAACATGAGAGAGAGAAAGAAAGAAAGAAAGAAAGAAGGGAAGAGAGAGGGAGGTTTGGACGAGAACCGGGTCCGTCCAAACCAGCTGCCGGTTCCAGGAAATAAAACAAGAAAGAGAAGGAGGAAGAGAAATAGCTGCGGGAGAGAGAAGAAGATCACTCAAGTTTGACTAGCTCCGTGTTTCACCGGATCACCAGTTCAACTGCAACAGACATAAGTCACATTGGATCATGGTTTAGATCCTCACTTCTCCTTTCCTTCCTTTCCTATTATTTCCATCCAAATTCTGCCCATACAACAAGATTCCCTATTATTTCCATCCAAATTCTCCCCATACAATAGGAATCCATTATACCTAATCGAGTCGACTCGGTGGTAGAATGGAACACGTCTAATTAAAGCCTACTATTCCTAATTGAAATCTAATCTAAACTAGGTAAATTAAAGTAGAAGCTAACAAAAAGCACATATTAAGGCGAGGGTTTTATCCTTTAAGCTTACATTAATTTAAGTTGTTATATTTAACCTGCTTTTTACATGCCTTCCTGTTATTTTATCTTGCCTTTTATATGCCTTCATATTACTTTAAATTTTCTCTACAATTATATGTTTTACCATCAATTATTTGCCTTTACCTTGCAGTATAATGTTGATTACAAGTGATCTTTCTGAATTTATGTGGGGCCACAGATACAAGCCTTGCCCTTGCCTTATCAAATTTATTGAGTTGGCCCAGCCACTCATCTCTTTATTTGAGTTGGCTCTGCCACTCATCTCTATATTAAGTTGGTCATTGCCACTCTCCTTATTATTGATTCGGCCATTGTTTCTCCTCTATTTGTTAAGTTAGCTATTACTACTCTTCTTTTATTAAGCTGACCATTGTCGCTCTCCTATTTGTTATATTGGCCATTGTTACTGTTTGAGTTGACCATTGTCACTCTTCTCTTTATTATATTGGCCTTGTGTTATTTATCTTTAAGGTTTGGGCATGTGTCTTGATATTCTGGAACCTACGTGATACAGTTTATATTCTCTATAAGTGCAAGTGATGTATTAAGAGGTATCACAACTAGTGAATCGTATATCTTATCATGGACATAATGCGTTACGAGTAGCGGTCCTCTTGATCAGCACGTAATTCCATGGGTTGGTTGGCGTGGTTCACAATTGATGTAGGTAAATCGTCATACGTGTTACATTAACTTCTTGGGATTGGATGTCGCAAATAGTCGATCCATGAACACATCGTGTTACATAAATGTCCCAACCGCGTATTGTATTGCCTTAAGATATTCGCGTAAATCCACGTTAGCATTGGCCATACCGACGAATATCTGTAGTTATGGGATGCGGGTCGAGTCAGATTTTCTATGAACTATGTTCCATATTGTGATGGTCACTACGTATGATGAGCTGCACACACTTTGTTAGGCATGCATCTCATGTAGATTTTTTGCGCATACTGATATCTCATGTATTAGTGGAGTACAAGACTATCAGAACCCTTATGTTACTTTTATGAATATTTTGAATTATTGTTAATCTTAAAGAATAACCATCACTATGAGTAGGGCATTGACCCTCTTCCAACCGTACAGATGATACAGGTGACGTATAGATTGAAAACTTAGAGGACTACTTCCCTATATAAGATTATACTGAAAAAATGAGAAAATAGTTTTTTGAATTAGTTTTAAACTTTCACTGCGAACTCCGATATTGTAATAAGCTCCCATTGAGAGAGCATTGGATTATTCTTTTATTCTAATAAAATAATCAATACAATCGATTTTATTCTCGTGAATGTTACCTTCATAAATGTATCTAAATGTGATCCAAATGAAAAAAAATAAGGTGCGATTTGCAAAGCATCCAATTATACATTATTAACACCTGATTTTTCTTGAGCACGGGTACAAACTCTGGCTGTGAAAACTCGAGATGTTATAGGTAGAGCTGTAGTAGCCATAGCGGATTCCACGTCTGCACGTATATGGCATGAGTGCCTTGGCTACATGAGCGAGCTGGACATGAAGGTACTTTCTGATTGCTATTTAATTCCAATTTTTAAAAGTATGAATTTTAGTATATATAAGCATTGTATATATGATAAACAGTCAAGGTTGTCTTTTAAATCTGAAAAATATGTATGTAAGGGGGTTCTAGATTTTGTGTATTCTGATGTATAGGGGTCGTCGCCCATAGTTTCTAGTAGAGGATCATCATAGTTTGTTACGTTCATTGACGACTACTCCAAAAACATGTGTTTATTTTATGAAAAGTAAATCCGAAGTTTTCACCAACTTCAAGCAATGGAAAGAGAGAGTTAAAAAATAGTCAAGGCGATAAGTGAAAGCGTTCAGGACAAATAACGGTGAGGAATTCATCACTGGAAAATTTAATCAGTTTTGTAAGGATGAAGGGATCATTAACACAATACAGTGTACAACACTCCGGACCATAATGGTATGACTGAGCAGATGAATTAGACTCTCTTGGAGAGGGCCCAATGCATGATGAGAAATGTTGTGTTGGAAAAGAAAATGTGGACTAAGGCCATTAACATGGCTTGCTACTTAGTGAATCAGTCCACTTCTATAGTTATAAATTGTATAATTCCTAAGGAAGTGTGAAGTGATCAACAAGTAGACTACTCGAGGCTGTGAGTATTTGGTTGCGAATATACTGCACCACACCCCGAAGCATAATGGTGTGGTTGAGCAGATGAATCAAACTCTTTTGGAGAGGACCCAATGCATGATAAGAAATGTCGGGTTGGGCAAGGAAATGTGGACTAAGGCCATTAGCATGGCTTGCTACTTAGTGAATCAGTCCACTTATACAGCTATAAATTGTATAATTCTTGAGGAAGTGTGAGTGGTCAACAAGTAGACTACTCGGAGCTGCGAGTATTTAGTTGCAATGCTTACTCTCATGTACCATCAGTTTAAAGAGATAAGCTGGACCAAATGGCTAAAAAGTACATATTTATCAGCTATAGATAGGTGTGAAAGGGTACAGACTATATGACTGGATCACACAAAAAATCATCATTAATCATGACATTAGATTCGATGAATGATCTTTGTTCTGTAAGGATGAATACAAAGAGGATGAAAAGTCAGTTGTGGATGTTCAAACAGACGAAAATGATACACATACTAATATTGAGATGCAGACAAAGGTAGAGGAGTAGCTAGAGCAGCCACCTATGAAAATGAATTCGCCAAGGGATCTTAGGTTACCAGCGAGATACAGGGATGATTCGAATGTTATATTTTCCCTCATTACGAATGAGGGGGATCTATCTACTTTGCAGGAGGTTATTGACGATGTAAATGCCGAATGAAAAGCAGTGATGCATGACGAGATAAACTCCTTGTACAATAGTGAGACATGGGAGCTAGTGGAGCTTCTCGTCAGCCGTAAAGTGATCAAGTGCAGGTGGATCTTCAACAAAAGATGGGATAGGTACAAGGTAAGGCTGGTAGCGAAGGGATACGCTCAGAGAGAAGGTGTTGACTTCACTGAAATATTCACGCCTATGGTGAAGCAAGTATCTATCAGATTCGTATTGGCGTTGATTGCGCAATACAATCTCGAGCTAGAACATATGGATGTAAAAATTGCTTTTCTACATAGAGAATTGGAAGAACAGATTTACATGAAGCAATCAGAAGATTTCGAAATACAAAGGGTAAAGAATAAGATTTGTACATTGACAAGGTCGTTATACGGCCTAAAACAGTAACCTAGGCAATGGTATAAGAAATTTGATTCTTTCATAATGAGTTAGACATTTACCAGGAGTGAGTATGATCATTACGTCTATTAAAAGACACATAGTGATGGGAAATTCATTATCTTGATACCATATTTTAATGACATGCTTATCGTCAGTCAAAGCATGTCTGAGATCGACATATTGAAAACTCGGCTATCAAGGACATTTAAGATAAAAGATTTGAGGGCCTCAAAGAGAGTTCTTGGCATTGACATACGCAGAAATAAGAAGAGGAGTGGGCTATAGTTATCTCATAAAGAATACCTTGAAAAGGTATTGGTGCAGTATGGGATAGACAAGGCGAAGCTGATCAGTTTTTTCCACATAAACGTTTTAAGCTTTCTTCTAAACTGTGTCCTAAAACAGATGAAGAAAAATAGGTTATGTTTCATGTGCCTTATTTGAGTACGGTTGGTAACTTAATGTATGTCATGGTCTGGACAAGACCCGATATTTCACATGTGGTGGGTGTTATTAACATATATATGTCTAACCCTGGCAAGCAACACTAGGAGGCAGTAAAATGGTTACTTCAATATATTCAAGATATACAGGACTACGTCTTAACATTCGAAAAATCATGAGATAAGTTAGTAGGCTATGTGGATTAATATTATGCAGGCAGTATAGACAACAATAATCGACTTCCGATTACTCGTTTGTATTAGCAGGTAAAGCGATTAGTTGGATGTCAAAGCTTTAATCTGTGGTGGCACTTTCTGTAATTAAAGCTAAGTATATGGCAATGACAGAAGGATTCAAGGGAGGCGTTTGGTTGAGGGGAATGATAAAGCAGTTGGGGCTTCAGCAAGAGGTCGTGCCAGTTAATTGTGACAGCGAAAGGGCAATTAATTTAGCAAAGAATTTTGTTTATCACCAATGTACTTAACATATTGATGTGCGTCATCATTGTATTCGACGGGTGCTTGAGGAAGGAGGCATGATTTTTGAGAAGATACACACAAGCGTGAATCCGGCTGACATGCTTATGAAGGTGATTCCCACATAGAAGTTCAAGTTCTGTGCAACTTGTCTGGGCTTGGCGAAGCCTTAATGAGGATAAAGTGTGCATGAGAAGTGGCGATTAAGATATGATGGAATGCAATTAGAGAAGGTGATTGCAAAGGAGCAATGGATAATGAAGATTAAAGATTTAGTAGAGAATGTTGTATAATTTCTTAAATCTATCTCTAACAGGGTATGTTGATGTCATCGACAAACCACTCGATCTTATTGAGCAGATGTTGATGATGTCAACTCTATCGACAATGCTTGATCCCATTGAGAAAATTCGAAAAAAAATATTAATTGATTGTGGGATAGCTTTGGAGGTTGCTACTCAATGGCATCAAGGGATCTTTGATGTCATCGACTGGTCCTTGATGTCTATCGATGCCATCAAATGACTCATTGAAGGCACACATAGTCTTGTGTAAGTGTGCAATTATTTTTCTATTTTGGTTAAGTAGTATATATACTAGTTGTAATCAGGATTAGGGAGAGAATTGAGACTTTTTAAGTTGTTCTAAAGGGTTCAAGGGCATAACTACGGTTTCAAAGGAGATTCGAGGATTTTTCAAGTTGGTAAGATATACTAGTATTGCTTTATAGTACATTACTTGTCGCTTTATGCCGTGGTTTTTTCTGAAAGAGTACTTTTTCCACGTAAAATTTGTGTTGCCTTCATGTTTAGGTTTGGTTGTGAAATTACAATTACTTTGCTTACTTTGCTTGATTCTGCTTTGTGTTTCCACAACTCCCCACATTCACTACATCTTGGTTAGTATCATGACGTTAGTTGTATGAGGTATTTCAGCAAAAGGAGGTTAGTTGTCCACTATGGTATGTTTGTAAGACACAATAGGTCAAGGTCTCAAAATCAGGCAGATTGTAACACCCTGAAAATCGGGGGTCGAGCAGAAGCTTAACTCCTGAGTTCCAACGCATCACTTATACAACATAGATGATGATGATTAAATGTTGTCCATATTAGTGCATTAAACATGAGTGGGATTATACCAAAACAACATCTCATACTCCAGAGACAGTTAGTTTACGCAAGGGGAAGACTATGATATGTATTTAAAGCATATAAGTGATTGTAAGTCCCTAGAGTATGAACGTTACCAGGTTAAACGGTTACATGTATGGTTCCAAAATATACAAAATGGTAAAGTGTAATGTCCTCTATCCATATCCCTGTAGCCCCGATACGTAACTCCGGGTCTACATAGACCCGCCAGAGAGTTGCATGTTGGAGAACTCCCCCTCATCATCATAAAAGTCAGGCTTCGCTTCGTAAGCATCGCCACCATTTGCAACTAAAACAAAGTCTAGTTGGTGTTTTAAAACACCATCCCAGAACGTGGGAGTGATTGATAAACTCAGTGGAGCTATAAAGCAAAGGATAACATGTTATCAATTCAGTCAAGCAGTAATGATAAAGCAATACAGCAAGCATTCCTAAGTACTCTGGTTAATGCAAGGATGATATGTATTTATGAAGCATGCCCTCGCCTACACTCCCTCTGCGACATCATCTCACGATCGCAGTATGCACCCCTTCCTCTGTGCTCAAATCCAATGCTAAAGGCACATGCAAATGCGATGCATGTACGTGATTAGCCAAGTTCTTAATTAGACTTATTTATACAGCAGATTTGGGAATCTAAGGCACCTCCCTTATATCATTACCTAAACAATGATCCATCTACGGTCGTCAATCCTAGTCAATCATATATGATAGGCAAGTTCGCGAGTTTACACTATAGGTTGCCATGGGAGGCTTGTCACCTCAATGTAGGCTTAATTCACACTCGAGATCACTACCACCAACGTCCTACCAACAGGCAGTCTATTTTCAAAGGCTCGTCACCAACACGATTAGGGACCGTAGGCAGGCTGCGCCAGTATAGGCCGACAGCTCGAATAAAGTGTCTCATGCCACCGTATTCAGCTCACGAGTTTAGATTGCTCACTGGTCACTACGAGGAGGCTTATCGCCCCAGCATAGGCCGACAGCTCAACCACAGTGTCCCATACCACCATGCCCAGCTTATGAGTCTTAGGGGATCGTAGTACCATGGTTGAAACGAGTCTTTACATTGGTAAGGGGTACCTCAAGTTCAAGCAGTAACGTTCATACATGGTAAACACTCAGTAGGCCAATCGGGTTACTTGATAAGTTTGATTGGTACGAGCGTACGCTGAATTAGTCGACATGGTACCACTGTCGACAATCATCGTATGACTCAGATTCATCGAACTTATCCAATGTGGCAAGAATAGTTCGGCCACTCATTCCGGAATCATTACCGATTGCCTGGACTAGTAGTCCCAATCACATTCAAATGCAGCATATGGAGACATGTGATAATCATATAGGCATTTAACAAACATTCCCAACACGAATCTCATTCGAGCATTTCATCGAACACATTTCACATATTGCCATATATTGCATTTCATCCATAGATTGCATGCCCAGAATTTAGGTTACATGAAGGAAATTATGCATATAGATAAGGTGGTTGAGAATTCTATCTCAACACCCTTATTAAATACAGTTCATCAAACGATATCTCATTCAGACATTTTATCAACCACATAGAATATGCCATTATATATATGCATTTTATACATAAACCACGTAATTGAAATTAAGACTACATGGAGGAAATTATATATCTAGATAAGGTAGTTGAGAATCCTATCTCAACACTCTAAATAAATACAATTCATCGGACAATTTCTCATTCAAACATTTTATCGAACACTTAGTCTACACATTCCATCATATTTGAAATAAATTAGTTATAACCTATAGTATAGCAAATCCTTTCACAAAGGAATTGCCATACATACAACAATCATGTATTCTCAACTAATACTCATAGCGGGCACAAATCATAATTCCATGTTCATTCAGACATTTCAATAAACACATAGAATATATTATTTTTAACATACTTCATATATATATATATATATATATAACAATTACTTTGCTTACTTTGCTTGATTCTGCCTTGTGTTTCCATAACTCCCCACATTCACTACATCTTGGTTAGTATCATGACGTTAGTTGTATGCGGTATTTCAGCAAAAGGAGGTTAGTTGTCCACCATGGTATGTTTGTAAGACACAATAGGTCAAGGTCTCAAAATCAGGCAGATTGTAACGCCCTGAAAATCGGGGGCCGAGCAGAAGCTTAACTCCCGAGTTCCAACGCATCACTTATACAACATAGATGATGATGATTAAATGTTGTCCGTATTGGTGCATTAAACATGAGTGGGATTATACCAAAACAGCATATCATAGTCCAGAGACAGTTTACGCAAGCGGAAGACTATAATATGTATATAAAGCATATAAGTGATTGTAAGTCCCCAGAGTATGAACATTACCAGGTTAAACAGTTACATGTATGGTTCCAAAATATACAAAATGGTGAAGTATAATGTCCTCTATCCATATCCCTGTAGCCCCGATACGCAACTCCGGGTCTACATAGACCCGCCAGAGAGTTGCATATAGGAGAACTCCCCCTCGTCATCATAAAAGTTAAGCTCCGTTTCGTAAGCATCGCCACCATCTGCAACTAAAACAGAGTCTAGTTGGTGTTTTAAAACATCATCCCAAAACGTGGGAGTGAGTGATCAACTCAGTGGAGCTATAAAGCAAAGGATAACATGTTATCAATTCAGTCAAGCAGTAATGATAAAGCAATACAGCAAGCATTCCTAAGTACTTTGGTTAATGGAAGGATGATATGTATTTATGATGCATGCCCTCGCCTACACTCCCTCTGCGACATCATCTCACGATCGCGGCATGCACCCCTTCCTCTGTGCTCAAATCCAACGCTAAAGGCACATGCAAATGCGGTGCATGTACGTGATTAGCCAAGTTCTTAATTAGACTTATTCATACGGCAGGTTTGGAAATCTAAGGCACCTTCCTTATATCATTACCTAAAAAATGATCCATCTACAGTCGGCAATCCTAGTTAATCACATATGATAGGCAAGTTCGCGAGTTTACACTATAAGTTGCCACGGGAGGCTTGTCACCTCAGCGTAGGCTTAATTCACACTCGAGGTCACTACCACCAACGCCCTACCAACTGGCAGTCTATTTTCAAAGGCTCGTCACCAACACAATTAGGGACCGTAAACATGCTGCGCCAGTATAGGCCGACAGCTCGAATAAAGTGTCCCATACCACCATATTCAGCTCACGAATTTGGATTGCTCACTGGTCACTACGAGGAGGCTCGTCGCCCTAGCGTAGGCCGACAGCTCGACGACGATGTCCCATACCACCATGCCCAGCTCATGAGTCTTAGCGGATCATGGTACCATAGTTGAAATGAGTCTTTACATTGGTAAGGGGTACCTTAAGTTCAAGCAGTAACGTTCATACATGGTAAACACTCAGTAGGCCAATCGGGTTACTTGACAAGTTTGATTGGTACGAGCGTACGCTGAATTAGTCGACATGGTACCACTATCGACAATCATCATACGACTCGAATTCATCGAACTTATCAAATGTGGCAAGACTAGTTCAGCCACTCATTCCAGAATCATTACCGATTGCCTGGACTAGTAGTCCCAATCACATTCAAATGCAGCATATGGAGACATGTGATGATCATATAGGCATTTTACAAACATTCCCAACACGAATCTCATTCAGGCATTTCATCAAACACATTTCACATATTACCATATATTGCATTTCATCCATAGAATGCATGATCGAAATTTAGGTTACATGAAGGAAATTATACATATAGATAAGGTGGTTGAGAATTCTACCTCAACACCCTTATTAAATACAGTTCATCAAACGATATCTCATTCAGACATTTGTCAACTAAATACAGTTCATCAAACGATATCTCATTCAGACATGTTATCAACCAAATAGAACATGCCATTATACATATGCATTTTATACATAAACCACGTAGTTGAAATTAAGACTACATGGAGGAAATTATATATCTAGATAAGGTACTTGAGAATCCTATCTCAACACCCTAAATAAATACAATTCATCGGACAATTTCTCATTCAAACATTTTATCGAACACTTAGTCTAGACATTCCATCATATATGAAATAAATTAGTTATAACCTATATTATAACAAATCCTTTCACAAAGGAGTTGTCACACATACAACAATCATGCATTCTCAACCAATACTCATAGCGGTCACAAATCATAATTCCATGTTCATTCAGACATTTCAATAAACACATAGAATATATTATTTTTAACATAGTTCATATATATATATATATATATATATATATATATATATATATATATATATATATATATGCGTAATGCACGAAAATCATCACATCTAAGTGCATGTGATAGCAATCAAGTCAGTCATAAATCATTAACTGACATTTAAAGCCTTGAAAACCATAACCTAAACATTTATAGTCCGCACCTTTCGTCGATAAACTCGTAACGAGCTCAGTTTGAACATTATGCCTTTGCCTACGATACAACGGCAACCTGTAGCATGAAATAGGTTAGCTATTTCATCACTTACTCTATTTAAATCCCTCAAACAAATTAGGGTTAGGATTTCTTACCCAAAAACGGAGTTGAAATCGCCAGAATAGCGATACGGAAGCGGTGGTTAAGCATGTGGAGTGGTGGGATCGAATCCCGGGAACGATCTCCCACTCTCTCTCTTCTCCTCTCTTCTCTTCTCTTTCTTCTCTCTTCTCTCTCCTAGGGTTGAAATTCGTATGGAATGAGAGAGGGGTGGGTTTAGGTCTTTATATAGGCCCAGAACTAACCTCAATGGCTACAAGGCTATGGTATACTTAGGTTATAGCCAAAAGTCGGCTGTTTCGGCTCAACGGAGCACATCTGGAGGCCCCTTTCTGCATACGGTCCAGGAAAAGTTTTCTGACATTGGATCTAGGTCAGGCTAAGTTTTCGGTCTGATCGGATTTATAAATCGACCACGGAGGACCATTTTCAGTTCAACGGTCACCGGTACTTGATCAGGGTCACAAGTACACTGACATGTGTTAAAAATTTTCCCTGATCCGAGGGTGTAATTGGGTCAGATTCCAACGGTCTGAATCCTTAGATTTGGCCTGCAAGCGAATGACTCAATTTACTTAAGTTTTAGTTCATTTTCTAAAGATATTCACGTTTCTCACACACTTAGCTCCGGGCTCAAGTTGTGCGTTTTTGGACACTATCTAGATTTGATTACTGAGATAGTTGTCAAGTCCAGCAAAGCGGTCATAACCGTATAGTTTTGTGGTAACCGGACTTTCGACATGCGGTCCAGGTCTGATACGAAGTTTCAAAGTGCTCCCAAGAGCAACTGGGTTTAGAGATTGGTCCTAGGTTTCTAGGTAACATAACGTTAGCGGTTCTGCTCGTTTTGGGTCTTGCGGTTCGTATTTAATATGGTTTAAGCTAATTCCACCAATGATTTAGTTTAGCACTTAATTAATTTTTGTCTAATTCCTAAAGGATTTGGTCCTGAGTGATATCCACCTGAGGTGGTACTCAGGTCTTTGTATGAATTTTTCCGGGATGTTATACAGATTTACAACTCACGTGTGAGGATTTTATCCTCGCCGTGCGTAAGAATGAATCAGACCCAAAGCTCACGTGGGCCCCACCCAGCAATAGTGGGGTAGTGGCACTTACCTTTGAAAACTTCCTGTGTCCCACCTTGAATAGCTACACTGTCCTCCTGTTTTGGACAGACCGTGGGGCACACCTTGTGCTTGCGTTGTATATCCACACAGTCCAGCTGGTGGGCCCCACCACCTCAAACGTTGGAGCAGCGGCCTCCAGCGTTGAAACCCTCCTGCAGCCTACCATCCCTTTTCCCAGCAAGTGTGGAGGGAGGTGGCCCGCCAGATGACGCTGATCCAAAGCTCAAGCACGTTAAGCAGTGGGAATTGAATGCCTACCGTTTGAAGCCTTATTAGGGCACATTCTGTTGTACGTGTTACACCCACACCGTCCACGCATTTTTACATACCAGAATGAGACAGATCCTAAATTCAGTGGGGCCCACCACATGGGCTGTGGGTCCCTACCGTGATGTTTATAAAAATAGCACGCTGTCCATCCGTTTTGACAGCTCAAGTGGGCCCTACCACGGAAACAGTGGTAGTTGAATGCTTGCCGTTGAAATGGACCCAGGGTCACCGTAATGCCTGTGATTTACACGCTGGCAGTGGGGCCCACCGTGATATAACCACACCGTCCAGGGGCCCACCAGAGTGGGACCCCTGCAATGTTTGTTTGCCCTTCAACCTGCTGGGGCCGAGCGTGTTGTACGGGGTCAACATCCATACTGTCCATTTGATTTCCCTGACGAAGAGGCAGAGGCCAAATGCAGGTGGCCCCTATCACGTGAAAAAGAAAGAACTCAAGGCCCACTGTTGAAGACCCCTTGGAGTCCACCATGATGTGTTTGTTGTATCTACACCGCCCATCCATTCTGGCAAGATCGTTTAGGGCGTGGACCCACCATCTGAGACCCTGTGGCCCACCTTGAGGAGGATGTATGACATCCATCCCTGCTAGCTCCTGATGGGCAGGGCCCAAAAATGAGACCGATTTAATCCCAGGTGGACCCCACTGCTGGAAGCAGTTGTGAATCCCACCGAAATTTTTGGTGAGAAATCATCCAGTCCGTCTGTCTTTCCAGATCATTCTAGGGTAGTAGCTCAAAAATTAGCAATCTAAAGTTCAAGTGGACCAGACCATAGCTAGCAGAGCTGATTGGATCCCAACTGCAATGTTTATGTGCCATTCAGATTTCAGGGGGCCACCAGATCGTGCACTGCATCCGCTGCGCACTGGACAGTGTGGTCCACCTTAATGTGCCGTATATACCCGTTGTCCATTTGGACAGCAGGTTCCACCTTGATGACGTGTTTAAAATATATTGTCCATTGGACAGCAGGTCCTAATTAACCCCTGTGAACTTATGATGTATGCATGATCCTTAATCATGTAATCGAGTGATATGTGAATAGCCACTAAGTTCTGTCAAATTGTAATGTATGAGTGGCCCCTTAATCATGTGATCATGTTATGTATGAGCGGCCACTTAACCATGAGAAACGGCGATGCATACATGGCAGCTAAACCTTAGGAAATTGTGATGAATATGTGGCCACGTAACCTTGTGATGGTGTGATATGTCAATAGCCACTTAACTATATGAAATGGAGTGTGTTTGGCCACTTAAGTATGTGAAATTGAGTTATATGTCCAATGGACGGCAGGGCCCCATGATATTTACCATCAATTTGTAGGCCCATGTGTTAGTTGTGTGACAGGTTAACATTGTGAATTTATGATATTTGTATGGCCACTTAATTATGTGAATTTATGATACTTGTATGGCTATTTAACTATATGAATTTGTGATACTTGTGTGGCTACTTAATTATGTGAATTTGTAATAACTTAATCATAAGAACTTGTGGTGTATGTGTAGTTATTTTACCACGTGAACTTGCAATGTATGTGTGGCCACATCCAAGAGAGAAAACACAAGTATCACATCGACCAAATGAGTGTATGGGCCCCATTTGTAGGCCACCTAATACATGTGTTTCATGTTCGCCACCCATCTCTAGGCCACCTAATGCATGTGTTTCATGTGTCCCTGCTCATATGTAGGCCCACCTAGAATAGGTGTTTTAGGTTCATGGTCCATCCGTGGGCCCATTTTGATGTATGTGTTATCCACACCATCCTTGAACCACCGCAATGTACATTTGACATCCAATTCGTTGATACGGTCGCTCACACCGAGACAAAGAGAAAATACAAATGTCGGCTTGAGTACAAACCTTTTGCAGTGCCTAGAATTGCATGGATACTATAACACCACACCAAACTTAAGACACTAACTTAGGACAATACCTTACACATATCTGTATAACCGCAGCCCCGATCGATAATCAGTGATCATCAAATTGACTTCTAATCATACTCATCAATCGGCGCATAGAAATGGCAGATCAATCGTATCATGTGTACATCTCCACTTGGGACACATCCTATTGCATAAATGGATCCATACGTCTTCTAACGGGCCTCAAAAGCTAGAAACACCCTCCTGGTCAATACACCAAAACCATGACCCTTGGGGCCAAATACATTACTTCTGGCACTATAAAAAGACCTCATTTGGGCTCCCCATACAAATTTTCCCATGCAAATGAAAGGAAGAGAGGAAGAGAGGAAGAGAGAAGGAAAAAAATAAAAGAGGGATGTGAGAAATGGTAGGGCTCGGTGTGGAATCACACCGTCCGATCCCTATGCTAGCTGGATCTTGCAAGATCTCACCTGTACACTCGAATTCACGTCTTTAACTATCGAAATCTGACGATTTCGAGTGAGATTCTTCACCCCTTACTAGGTAGGAAGTTCCTATTCACAACCCCAAGTGCAGGATCGCAAGCTAGTAATAACTCAGTGAGAACGAGGTCGAATCCACAGGGAATGGGGAACACGGTCTAAAACTAATCTAAGTCTAACTGAGTTAGTCTGGATTTTTAATCCAATGATTTAGAAAAAAAAGTTTTGAAATAATAAAGATAAAAGACTAAGGATCCAATAATCCACCTATAACAATCTCTATATTAATTTACTTGATTCAACGATAACTCGATTGGAATCGAAGTCCTATCCTATCCAATCGGATGATAGAGAAGTTAAAACAGAATTTGAACTTTCATTGGATTAGTTCTCTCATGAAGCACCAACGTGATGATCGCAAGGAATTCAACCATCTACCATGCCCAGGAGACAATAGTAAATCATGAATTTTATAGATCACACAATTGTAAAATAGATAAAAATATATCAAACGTTTTCCAAGCATCTACTGTAATTGGAGTCACAATAAACTATAAAAAAATGAAAATATTCTTTTATTCAAAATAAAAATTAATAGAAGTTTAATTATAAACTTGGATCAAAGTAAGATAAACATCAAAATAAAATATAAGTTTCATCCCTTAACCTTAGTTAAGAGATTAGCCTAACAAGACTAACATCCTATAAGAACGTAAAAAGATCAACTAGGAACCGTAAAGAAATCGAAGTGGAAGAATGTTGTCGGCGCTCCGTATTTGTCTTCTCTACATTTCCAAGCCTTAGAAGATGCTTTGGAATGTTCTAGAGACTCTTATTTATAATTGTGGAACTCCAACTTTCACACCGCCTTAAAGATTTTACAAACCGACCTTTGATTTACACACTCTATTACGCTTCGGTCGGACCAAAGGACCGAAGTTACCTTTGGTCGTAACGAAGTCGTGTATGAAAAATCTGTGCAAATTTTGTCATATTTAGATCGGTCCGGTGGGACCGAATTTAGCTTCGGTTGGACCGAATTAAGGCTGAAAATCTCACTCCTCGCTGGACTATTTTACGGGATTTCGTCGGACCGAAGTCTGTTTTTGAAATTATTTCACGACTTCCCTTTTTAGACTTGGAATTCCAGAATATGATTTTTCTGGCCAATTTTTAATATTATTTTTCTTCATTTCAAATCTTTAATTTTCTTCATTCCTCACTTGGTTTCCTTAGATCTTTGGCATATGAATTCTCCATTAATGACTTCCAAATCTCCAATTCTTCATTATCTTTTTTTAAGCTCTAAATACATTCTTTTAAGTGCATATTCATCTTTAGGTCCAAAACCACCTCACATGATAAAAACATATACAATTAAATCGAATTAACACTTAAATGCTAGGAAAACTAATGTAATGAAAGGGTTAAATATGCAATATTTAAGTCTCAACACACCCCCCCAAGCAACATTTTGCTAGTCCTGAGCAAAACATGCGAAAGATATTTTCAAAACCAATGAATAATTTTCATAAGCTCAAGTGGTTCTAAAAACAATCTATATTATAAAAATCTAAAATACATTAATATTGAGTACCACTTTCTCCTAAACTCTAGTACTTGGTAAATGTCCTAATCAAGTTCAAAGCATTAATCCTATAATTAGAAAAATTCTAAACATTGAGTTCTATGAGTGTATAGTGAAGTCTAGACTTATCACAACCAAAGGTTCAGTTCTCTATTTTCATGATAACGTTGATAATCAAAAGAGTTCAAGATAATTAAAACTTGTCTTACAGTTCAACACTATATTCTTCTAGCTTCTGATTTTTCCATCAACAACTTTCACATTGTTTTCACTTTTTCCTTCTTTTCAACAATCCTTAATGAACTTTGCTAGGTAGCCCTTTTCGACAACAACTATTTTTTTAGCTGGATATTACTTCTCCCTCTTTTATTTCTTTTGTTCAATTCATTTCATTGAACATGATGAACCAATTTCCCAGGTTTGATCCTTATTATTCTTAGTAATCATTAAGTTTTTTTTTTTTTTTTACACACGCACACACACCCCCACACTCACGCTAGTGGAATTTCACCAGCTATGGGTACTCGAACCCGTGACTGGGAGTTAAAACTCTTAAGAGTCTACCACTCGGGAGTTAATAATCATTAAGTTAACAATTCAATATCAAACTTAAACTTTAATGTGTAAACTAGAGGTGATATGTGAAATCATGATTTAATCAATGTTTAAAACTTCTAATTATGAATTAATAACTCAAACTTAACTTTGAAATCTACCAAGTAACTAAAATTTAGATTTCAATATTCCTCAATAATAAATATCTTATCATTCTAATCTCTGTATTATTTTTAAAATCACTTAATTTCACAGAAATTTTCAAAAATTTTATAGCTCAAAATTTTAACAATTTGCTCAAATCTGAAAATTTTCCAAGGGAAACTTACCTCCCAACCTAAAATCTACATTGTCCTCAATGTATAAACATATGTAATAAAAATAAAATTGAGAGGAATGAAAATAAAAGGAAGTAGATGAAGAGTACCTGTGAAGCGAGAACAATCTTCCAATAAAATGTGGCTCTAGTAGAGAAACTAAACTATGAAAAGCAAACTAATCCTAAGAATGCAATAAATTTTAATCCTAAACTAGGAAAGTAAGGGAAAACTATTCAATCATGTAACAAGGTTCCTCCTCCGGCCAGTATCTTGATAACTTTCTCAAAAGATTTCTCAATAAGATCATTCAAAAGCCATTTTTATAGTAGGCTTGGATACCTTAGAGCATGAATGTCCAGAGAAATTTATGAACATTAGCTAAAAAAAATTCTTTTAACCCCCCGAGGTATCCAAAGTAGATAATATTCACCTGTGACAAAAAAGTTTACAATATTAGTACACCATGGTGAATCAGAGACTACAAGTAGGTGAAATTCAAAAAAAATCTCATTAGGTTGTGTAGTCTCAACACATTCCAAAGTTTCAGACTTCACTTCAATTTTCAGCTCATTCTCCTTTAATGGTAAAATATTTTGGATGTGTGGAAGGAGGGGCCTCAGAATAATGATTCCCTCAATCAATATCAATTACCAAGGTATTGTCTCACAAGGCATTCACTATGTCTTATATCATAGGATCATTTGAATCTGGAAAGTGTGTCAAGCAAACTTCTAAAGAGTTAAGACATTCAGTTGAAAGAGGCTCATTCTCCGCATTGAGGTCTGTGATGATATGCCCAAGGACTTATTCATCTTCTTTGAAAATAGAGGGAAGCATACTCTCTTGCTCTTCGTCTAGGTGAGAGTAAATCATCATTGGATATATCTCGCCTTGTCCTGCATAGACAGGTTGAGGATCAGTAGGCGAAGATTTAATGTGAAGACTTAATTCCTTGATACTAATCAGTATAGGCTTTGTATCGTCAAGGATTGACTGCTCAAATGGTGGGCTCCACTAAATAGTTTCAAATACCAGAGTCGTATCAAGCAAGTTGTCAATCTCCCTAATCATATCATAATATAAATCTTTAATTCTTCATTATCTTCTTTTAAGCTCTAAATACATCCTTTTAAGCGCATATTCATCTTTAGGTCCAAAACCACCTCACTTGACAAAAAACATATATAATTAAATCGAATTAATACTTAAATGCTAGGAAAACTAATATGATTAAAGGGTTAAATATGTAATATTTGAGTTTCAACAGTTCCCTAGTTGTCCTTCCACTTCTTTCTTTCGTTTCCTACATTTTTTAGCCATTGGGATTAAAAGTTCCATTTTTTTGGTCATTTCTCAGAAACCCTAACTCCAGGATTTATTTATGCTAGGACTTGGGGTCCTAACAATCTATTAGGAGTGGCTCATGCTATTGCGGAAGCCATATTTGGGTGTGGTCACATATGAATGACTTGGTATGTTATTTTTGAGCCCCGACTCGTCGAATCGAGTTGGGATTTACTCAAATTAAGTTATTTAAAACCCTTCATCCTTGATTAAAATCTAATTATGTTAGAATTTACGTTACTAACGATAAGATTACCGGTTAATTAAGGTTTAGAGCGTTTTCTCCAAATTTTGCGCTAAGGCCACATCAGAATCGATGATTTTCGACTTTAAGGTAAAAATCTACCATTAAGCTTATACATGACATTTTAGGTTATTAAATGTGTTTATTTGCTATTTGGTTAATAACATGCTCGATAAAATACTTGGGTGATCCATAATATTAGAATTCTTTGATGTTGAATGTTAAGAAATATTAATATAAATTGAATTACATTGAAATGTACATGTGTTCAACTGTCATGTGTTGATATAGGTCAGATTGTGTTTATGTTAGTTGGATTGTACTGATTCATACATGTGCTCAACTAGTATACATTGGGTATGGTATTGAATTTTCTTATGATTATGTTTATATAGTTGATAAACTCGAATTATTATGGTTGTGAATCAATCTCCGCAAATTATTTGAATAAGCAAATAGCCCACTTTAGGGTAGCTATTCCAGACTTATACGACCGATCAAATTTGAACACAAACGATCAGCAGTAGTTGGAACTACACGGGGTGCCTTTCACCCAATGTCGGTTTGCCCCCGTAGTCAATCGCAACAATCTAATGTAAGGCTCGATCATTCTTATGCTTGGTGACTGTATAACATTCGATAGAATCTAAAATATCACTATTATCATTGATTTAAGTCTACTCATAACCATTAGTGCGTTGCGATCCTATAAAGACTCATGGTTGAGCATGGTGGTATGGGACACCGTGTTCGAGCCGTCAACCTATGCTAAGGTGACGAGCCTCGCCATAGTGACCAGTGAGCATTAATGGATGCAATAAATTGTTGTTCGAATGACCCTTATTAAATACTCGCCCCATGGTTGCGTGCCAGAGAACTATTCAAACGACCCGAGTGTGAACAGAATCGGGTGATGACCTCTTTTCTTTGTATTGATTTAGTTTCGAGTGACAAACCAACACCTCTACAGTGATTATTCATAATCGGTATTTGAGTGACGACCCTTACTGTGTTGATTTATATATTATTGAGCATCATGTTGTACCTTTAGAATGGTTGATTTATGAGATATAACGGGTAATGCCTTAATTTGGATCAAGGGACGTTGTGAGGAGTCACTACGTGCAGCAACGAGTCATGTGATTCGGATAATGATTCATAATATAATGGTGGTATCCTAGCTTCGCCAACATATTGATTGAACTAGGAATAATAACAACTTGGCTAATCATGCATAGCATCATGACAATATTGTTGGGTTCTACTGCGGGCCAACCATTATGCATATCATCATGGAAATTATTGTTGGATTGTGTTACGAGCCAACCATTATACATAACATCGCATAATGTATTAAATAACTAACTTAAGAATTATTTATTTTGTATTGCTATTATTGTCTATGCTTGATTGTGTTGATAAAATGGATAACTCGTTTAGTATTTGTGCGTTTGAAGTAGAATGCTTAAGAGCGTTATATATAGAAATATGTATTTGTTGTGGATCTGTTTATTACTAAGATGTCCCGAGTATATTCTTAGGAATATTTCTTCACTATGTTGGTGTTTGACGTCTTCTATTTGACATGTGCAGATGACTCAAGAATAAGACCAAATGGTAGTGCGCTCGAAGCACTCTAGTAGACTCATAGCTCCATCACTTTGGGTAGTTGTACTTTTCGTAAATATTACATTTATTGTGATTTGTATAATTCTCGCAAGGATAAATACTACGTTTGGAATTGTATGTTTACATGTTAGCCCTATATTTTTTAGAGATTGTTACCTCTACCTTGCTTTGGATCCATTAAGTTGAAATGTGTTACTCTGATTATTTGTGTATGAAATGAATGTGAATCTAAATGATGACACGTGCGTTTTTTTCACTTCTGTCACGCTTCAAACTCGAAAACCAGGCTCACAAAATTCCCGATCGTCGAATCTGGTGCTAACAGCCTCCATAGTACCCCATTCTCGGCTCCAGGCACCCATACACAAGGTTCCGATCTTGGGATCTTACAAGGAGGATTTCAAACATGATTTGATTTATAATGAGCATGACCATAAGCATAACCCACGAACAATAACCACAAGAACACCCATCACAAAATCCACTATGATCAACAACTTTTGATACAATGCGGGTGAAAAGGAAATACAAGATAATGAAAATAACAGAAACTCCAGAAGCTCGACTGCACACTCCAACTGCAGCAAGGCTATGGTTGCGTCCTGACGTCACCTACACGCATCAATCGTGCATAAACTTATAGAAAGCTTAGAGGATGGTGTAAGTGTGTGTATAGTATGAACGTGCTCAGAATGCAATGTCAGAGTAATGCGGAATCATGTTGATAGGTACATTAATGCAATCAGTCGTACCAAGGCTATGCGGTGCAAGATGTGAATGCTATTAACCATATTAAGACTATGCGATGTGAGATGCAACTCAAGCACGTCAATCCTCATCCAAATCCTCATATAATACAGCTCATCAAATATCAGTACAGTTCTCATTTTGAATAATCACCGAGGTCTAGTACACTCTACGCCAGCTTGACGCCCCTATCCGAACGCACAACTAAGAGAGTGGAAGAGACCTCACTATCCGCTTGTCAATATCGGGCCCGGTTTCTCGATAGCGAACCCATTCCTCAAGCTAGTCAAACTCAACCTAAAAATTGCCCCCTCACTTAGGCGAGTAAGGTCACACCCCTTTCCAACCGACCACGACACAGTGGGAGACGTAACCTACTGGTATACGGCCCTCGCGGACTCATATATCCACTCAATCTCGATGTTGGAGTCATCCTCTAGTACCATCGAGTTTAGAGATTTTCACCCAGGGACATCTATGGTGCCCCGATGCTAGAAACAGTATTTTCGGTACCAATCCAGCCACCCATGATGTGTCTGTGGAAGTTATAGCCCTGATGTCACCAAGGCATACAATAATCACAATCACACAAATGCAAGTGCATGAATCACCCTACTAGATATGAACCAATCATGCGCGTACCGCGCGCTTATGAAGGGCAACTCCGCCTATCAGGGAGCTCATAAACAATCTGCCCGAAGGCATATGCTATGATCAGTCACTCCTCATATCAAGCATACATATGATGCGTATGAGCATGAATCATGGATCTATACTAAACATGTTATATGGTGATGGGCTCTGTTCATAACGACGATGGGCCTAGACGGCCTACACACTATAAGTATGGGCCTATCAATGGGCCTTAGGGAGAGTGACAATGCGAACATTTAACCAACATCATCCTCACAATGTGGACATCAAACCATCATTGCTCTCAAGGCACGGCCTGCCATGAACATCATTACATAAACCATAGTGGAATCACACATTACAATGGGCCTTATGTACATCCCGTTGGGCCTCGACCCAAGGGCTCCAAATACATCAAATGGGCCGCATCACATGGGCCTCTTATATATCCAGGTGGGCCTCAACATCAGGCCTCATATATCACATCGGGCCTAATCAAATGGGCCGAATCAACTGGGCTAAGTCAAATGGGCCGAGTTGAATGGGCCGAGTTCAAATAGGCCGAACACAACTCATCTATTTTTAGAAATCAATATATATATAAAATGAATCATATCAAAACATCAACTGGACCGCACTCCAAGTAACAGTGGTGACAATGATTCCCACCATTAAAATCCTCAAGGCCCACCATAACATTTATTTTCTATCCAATCTGATCATAAGATCACACAGACCTGAATAAAAAGGAAAACAATTTCCCTATTGGTCCAAGACTTCTGGGATCCAAGGGTTTCAATGGTAGATATTCAATCCCACTGTTTCTATAGTGTGGTCCACATGATACTAGATCTGTCTTATTTTTTTATCTCAAGCCTTAAAATGAGCTTTCAAAATGGTTGGACGGTTTGGATGTAACACATGCATCATGGTGAGTCCCATAGGGATGGACGGCATAGATAAAGCACGTACCTCATGGTGGAGTCCCCTACCGTCCGGCAGCCCAACCAAAATGGCTGGACGGCATAGATAAAACACATACGTCATAGTGGGTCCCCCGTCCAATGGTGTGGACGGTGTGGGCAAAACACATACACCATAGTGGGTTCCACGTGGGGCCCACCATAATGTTTATCTACCATCCAATCTATTGGTAAGGTCACACAGATCGGATGCAGAGGAAAAACAAATTTCATATGATCCAAAACTTCTGTGACAACAAAAGGGTTCCAATGGTAGACAATCAACCCTCACTGTTTCCTTCCATGTGGGTCACCTAAGCTTCACCTGCGACTGATTTTTGGAGGGCTCACTGCCCTAAGGGGCCCCATCAAAATGCACGGTGTTGATGTTCCCACACATCACGGTGGGGCCACGGATAGGACCTGCCTGTCTGCCCACGCAACAGCGCATGACGCTGTGTGTCCTCTATCAGCAGCAGCAGCAGATGCTGCTGCTTCATATATATATATATATATATATATATATATATATATATATATATATATATATATATTTGAAAAAGGGATTTTCTTGTGGTTTTTCCTAGGTGGGGCTTGCATCAGTTGAATCCAACCCAACCACTGGATTCTAGGACTCAAGACGGACCAAACAAGCCCAATATGCGATGTGTTTTGGCGTATAAAAATATCAGAGTGGATTTTAACAGTGAAAACCACTGTTTTCGACGCTATGGCCCACCAGAAAATCGGATTGGTTTCATTTTTTGGCTTAACGCCTAAAATGACTTGGGAAATAGGATGGACAGTGTGGATTAGATCCATACATCAAGGTGGGGCCTGCATAAGCAGCCCACCGGAAATTTTAAACCAAGCTGATATTTTTGTTTTTCATGTGCAACTTCCAGACCCTACTGGACGGCCTGGACAGTGAATGTACAACGGGTTCTCAGCTGGCCCATCTGGTCATCGTGGGGTCCACCTAAGATTTGTATTTCCATCATCCAAACCCTCAAAAAGGAAGGGGTAGCAAGGTGGGTTGTTCCCCATATTTGGACGATCATGTGGTCCGTTGGATGGACGGTCTGGATATCATGTACACTCATCAAGTGGGCCACAAAATATGAGAAGGAGAGAGAGAGAGAGAGAGAGAGAGAGAGAGATAGGAGACGATGATAGAGGGACCCCGCCACTATCAGCCCCTCATGGTTACAACACATACATCATAATGGGTCTCACCTATAAGTAGGCCCTCAAATGCAAATTAACGATAGATCACCCACCAATCGACTCTTTCTTTAGCTCCTTGGACTTGTATGCTCCTTGCCTACAACTTTGATCGAGGTTGATGGTGATTGGAAGGTTGAGATGGGAAATGAGAAGGTGGGAAAGTGGGCCACACTTGTTGTTTTGGAAGAGAGCTTGGGGAGGCTTGGACATGGGATATTTTGGGTTGCTTATGAGGTTTGAGAAATGAGAGAGAGAGAGAGAGAGAGAGAGAGAGAGAGAGAAGTGATGGGATGACATGGGATAGGTGTGATGGGTGATGGGTGGAGTGATGGATGAAGTGATGTAAGAGTTGACTTTGGGGTAGCTTGTGTAAGAGAGAGATAAGGGTAGAGTATGGGTTACTTGTACTTGACTTGATGCGTGATGTGTACTTGATTGATGGGATTGATGATTGATTGATGGGATAGGTCGTAGAGATTCTCTCGAAATTCGTAACGCGCGGCGTTTTCCTCGATATGAACGCGAGCCCACATCTCCTGTCCTGAGTATCGGTTTGGTACGCGAGTCGCAACATTGGAACCGCGGCGATGGCACGGTCGCTAAGATACAAGTTTCAAGTTGAGTCGACTCAGGTATACAGGACTCAGCTTAGGATCATGCGCAAACGTCGGATACGGGTTAAGGGTTGCTGGAATTCGACCGGAAGGACCGCGGAAGCTTATGGAATGGTACAGTCTAGGATACGGGCCTTACAAGTTCAATCCGGAAACTAGTAATCGGAGTCTCTATACTCAGGTGCCGATTTCCAATGTGTGACAAACATACACTACCGCCGAAAGCTCTCGTAAGAGGCTTTAATTGGTTTTCAATCAGTTAACCAACAGCCTCAGTCTTAATACAAGGATATACGTTTACCCCCGCCGGAGGTTCCCATGGAGACTAACACGTACACACTCGTATACGATGAATTAGGCCCTAAATAAAAGGCTAGGTCATATACAAGAACCTATCGAGTTTAGGTTACAAACTCTTACCCTCAATCCTACACAAGGAAAGAGAGCATGTACTCACAAATTGACACTTTTTTAATTGAGCCCCTCATTTGATGTGTAGTCTCGGGTTGCTTGATCGATGCTCTCTCGTACTTCAATCAGCTCCCATTTTGCTCTCCCGATCATTTATGTGATGTCTTGCGAAGGCTTCAACTCCAAGATCAAACATTTTACATGCAATGATCCATCGATGTGACCAAGGTGATGGGAGTTGGGTGAAGAATCCCCTACAACATGTGGGAAGATTGTAATTTCTTAGGGGATTCACCTATATGGGTATTCTAGACCGTTTAGACAAGGATATGACTATTAGTTCAAGTCTAATCTCTAAAACAAGGTAGAGACTAAGCTCATCGCCTTCATTGAGGTTGGAATCTTCTTTCAAGTGATAAATCACAAGAAAGATGACTTAAATCCCATGATTTTAGAGGCTTGGAATGTGGAATATGGGTGGGGAATCTCCAAAACTTTTATTGCACCAAAAATCTATATTTTTACTCAAAAACCAAATGCCCTTTTTATAAAAAAACCTAATTTGCAACGATTATAAAATGACTAGTTAACGGATCTGTCGATAGGCTCGAAAGGCCCGATGGGATTGAATATCCTTCAATAGGATTGAACAGTCTGTTGATCCCATCAAGAAAATCCAAAATTATATCTGATAGTTGTTAGGCTCATTCTTTGATCGGATTAAGTAATCCTTCAATTCCATCGTCTCATCGACATTTTTTATTGAGAACCCCTCAAAAACTTTTATTTGAGGAATATATTGTCACAACAGCTTAACAAATCTTCTAACATTGCTTATCATATTCCAATTAGACTCCTAAGACTAAGGGATAATCAAAACA
Organism: Magnolia sinica; assembly: GCF_029962835.1. Lineage (NCBI taxonomy): Eukaryota > Viridiplantae > Streptophyta > Magnoliopsida > Magnoliales > Magnoliaceae > Magnolia > Magnolia sinica. The sequence continues at coordinate 45,495,133 of NC_080585.1, read as the reverse complement.
ACATTTACCTATTAGGCCATGATCAACTAGAAGGATAGGGTTGTCTTGGGTCAATGTTAAGGTCACCAAGGCATCTCATTCACTTGTTCTTCACTTCATTGATATTCCAGTCTTCATGCTTCTTCGATCTTTAGCTTCCAAGGACTTAACCAACTACATGACATATGAACTCACGTAATTGACAAACAAGGTGCAGAAATCAGTGAACTAACAGGCAACACAGTCAACAAGGACAATACATTTTGCCTGTTCCAACCTACTAAGAATGGTCTTTAAAAGTAATAAAGTTGATCCAAAGAATGGTCATTCCCGTTCATGAAGATGGCATTCCCACACTCGACCAAGGCCACTAGCATGGTCCTTGCATATATTCCAATGATCGAATCGTCGCACATTCCCTTCCTCATATTTCACAATCGAATCACCTCATAGTCCCTTCCTAAATGATGAAAACCTCGTGTAGTCCGTTCTTTATCGATGGACACTACTAAGAAATTTTTAATTTCTATTTGAATGTAATTAAGGACGTGGTATTTCACATCCTCGGATGTAATAAGAATATAAATATCAATAAAATTGAATTAAAATTTCTGGCTTCTTTTATGATTACAATTTCAACGAGTAAGAGATTGTTTTGCATATGTGAGCGATCACAATATTAACGAGTTAGCAATGGCAATTAGAGTGATCTCTAAATCAACAAATGAGCGACCACTATCGGAATGTACATGTGATCATGCTATGGACAAGTGTGCGATCGCCTTTAGAACGATCGAGAGATTGCAATTTGGATTCAATTTTTGAATTTGTATTGATTGGGTTATGCTAGAATCTGTTGAAAATCTTCTGCAAGCTTCATATGGGGGAGTGGGGGGAAAGCCGATAAAGCTAAATGGAGGATGATTCTTATGGTTGTTCCTGGGTCACATAGGGTGTTAGAAATAATAGATGCTTTCGGAATAAAAGCATGGGAGTTGATTAAAGGGCTCATGTCAGATTGGGCAATTTATGTAAAGGACAACTTGGCGAGTAATATTTTTAGATATTTTTAATAGTGTGTGGGTCAGTATTTTTTTTGAAAATTTTACTAAGATGACCCCAAGGAAGGGTTGTTTTAAGAGAATAGCATCCCTTTTCATTTCTTTCTTTTTTTTTTTAATCCTCTTTAGAACTTTTTATCTTTTACAAGATCAAAATGTCATTGCCTTTATGCATTGTGCCTGCATTCATGGGAGCATGCTTCACAGTCCATATCCCAATGCAACATTGTGGCCATTATGTGGTTATTGGGCCCACTTGAAGGAATATCCAATCTGTCATTCTCTTTGTGGCCCATCATTTCAGTAGGAAGACACTATTTTGAGTCGGATAGGAGCCTCTCTATGGCCCCCAACAATCGATACCGGCAGTCATTCCCTCTCAATTGTTTCATTGTGGCTAGCTCCACCTTATGTGGATGGAACTCATTTTTAGCCCATGATATTGAATTAAATTTTGAATCCAATGAACGGAGTGGATTCGACACATACCCCACGGTGGGTCCCACAACCCTTGGCATATGACCACCTAGACTCTTTAACACATGACCACCTAGACCCAACACATGACAACCTCAACCCTCAACGCATGACAACCTCGACCTTGACCCTTCAACACCAAAAGGGCACCACCTGTGGGGCCCACCATCTAGTATGTGTTGAATCCACTCCATCCATTAGAGTCAGCATTTCATAAAAGGTCATTGACCAAAGAATGAGCCACATGCGCAAATCAGGTGTACCACACTACAAGAAAACAATTGAGAGTGAACATCCAACGTTATCATTTGGTTGGGCCATAGAGAGCTCGTATCAAGCTGAAGCTAGTGCATACCCAATGAAATAGTGAACCATAACGAGAATGAATGAATTGAATCTACCATCACATTATAGCCACCTCATGCATCGAGAGTGAAACTTCGAAGCTTTTTCCACAAGTAAAATCAAGTACGGCATTACTACCAAAAGCAAGAGCATTTTGGTCCATGAAAAAGAGAATATGTTGTCATAGGTTTAAAATAAAATAAAATTAATAATAATTTTTTATTTTATTTTTTAAAATGAAAAGAGAAGCGACCATACCTTGAGGTTATTTTGGTAAAAATCCCTATTTTTTTGCTGCAGGCTTTTTAATAATAAAAAATTTATCTCTAAAAAAATCCAAAATCACCCTTGTATTTACTCATGGGTCACCAACCCTTTTACCACAGTTGTTACTGGCTATCATTACACGTCTTTACACCTGTTACCTACTCCCTTTGCTACTGTTGCACGTATGTAAAAACATACACATGCACACGGGGGCACAAGTGTAAAACACGTGTATGAGATCTCATCCATCCATAAGGTCGGAAATCATCTGTAATCCTTCTGCCTATTGCTAACAGTTGCTTCTTGTCCTTCCACACAAGCTACGGAAATACCACAAAGGGTGGTATCTGACCTATTTTGAGAACATACTGGTTTATTAGGAATACTTAGAAAGGCAGGGGGGAATCTGGGTATAGGCCAAAAGGCAGTGTTTGTATGTCCAAATCCCAATATTTAAACATCTCAATTTCTAGAAGGCATTTTTTTGTTTTCTTTCAATAACACACATTGAAATTAGGATTCAGGACTGCGAACTGCAGATGGATACCTGGACAAAAATAAAAGAGGTCCCGGGAACATCTGATGCAGACCAAACCTCCTGGGCTTCCAAGAACTCTCCATTGTAGCTTACAGACCTAACAAAGCCATTTAGGACTAGTCCATTTAAAAATAAGATAGTCCACTGACAAATCAGTCATCTTGATTACCTAGTCTGAGAGGGGTCAAAGATTTCATCGATTCAACTGCCACGCAAACTGATCAACAGCCACCATTGCACGAGATGCAGAACCAATTGAACCATCATACCTGTATATGGATCAAAGAAACACAAATATTTAAATGCTAATTACAAGTTCTCCATCACAAGCCACACCAAGGGCACATTTGGATGCCCCGTTGAATTGACTTGCAATTTTTTTTATCAAGGCAAACATGAATATCTAAATGCTTTCTTGCCACAAACCATATCAAGGGTGCGTTTGGATGCATTGCTGCTGAATCGACATGCGATTGTTGGTCAAATGCAATGGGAAGGACTGAAGGAGTCAGCATTCAAATCATGGGTCTGGGCTCTGAATTGCAATTATGTTGCTTTCAAGTTAGATGGTAAAAGAAACTGCAATTCGAGGCCACTTCCCCATTATGAAATATTAGGAAACATCATTATTTTTTGTTATTTCCTCTTTTGAATGAACTAAATATTTGCAATTCAAACTGGTGCAGCCAAAACACACCCCAAGTTTCTACATGACCATCCATATTCAAACATGCTGGTACCATAAGCCCATCAATTTTATTTTATTTTATTTTAACATGAATAAAACTTTTACATGTTTCAATCGACCCTTACATTGCAACCAACAGAAATGCTGCAATCTGCATAATGATAGCGCCTTCACCAGCAGGTTTTGATGTATTCACACACCGTGCACAAAACCAGTGCTCGTGGATTGACGTGACCAGATCTGTAGACACCATTTATCAGAAGTGAATACCAATTAAATCATTCAAATCATGCGGAACTTTGGGGGAGAAAAGCTAATGCATGAAAGTCAAGAAATAATATTGGACACCTATTATCCAGGTATGATGGATTTGAAAATGCATATTTACTTTTGACACTAGAAAAAAAAAATGCTAATGCACTGGGCCATTCATCAGGTGGGACCCGTCATGAACGTATCCGGTCCAAAAGATCCGGCCAATTGATTCATCATGTGAATCATGTGAGCAACATATGCACATCCAATATGGATTGTGGGTGATTTCTTCCCATCCATCCATTTACCTCAGATGAGTGCAGTGGCGTGGCCTGATCTTTCTCACATGTATGCTTACCGTTATTCAATTTATTGCTAGGCTGGAGTGTATTTGGGAAGCACAATATCGTGTTGCCCTCCCTCACATCTTTATATGTTGATCGCCCTCTTTCACATCTTACACACCCATCACCCTCCCTCTCTAAGCACATCTTTACACTCTGATAACCCTCCCACTCTAAGCCAAGTATTGATCAATTCTATTATGGAATCAGAGCATTGATCCAAATCTGGGCTCCTATGCATCTCGAACCTATAGAGAATGGCAAGTTGAAGAAAATCAGAGATCTGCTGTTTTGATTGGGGTAATCTATCTCCCAGTTTAAGGTGAAACTCACGAAACCAATCTGGTTCTGCTCTAATCGCCGCATGTTGCTGAGAAGAGATCCAGCATGATTAATTTTTTGTTGAACCAGTTGGGTTGAGATCTGATCGTGGACACCGGGATTTTTTTCTTTTTTTCCTTTTTCTTTTAAGAGCCAGCTGTGTCCATTCTTCCCTGGAACAAAGATCTGGTCAGCGTGATCAGGGCATCACAACTATTTCATCAGATTTGCCGGTGCTGATGTCATGGATATATTTGAGAAGTCTGCATTTTTTTTCTTTTTATAATCTGAAGTGACTAACTGTCAATTTGTTGATAGTTGTTAAGGTGGATATTGATCAGATTTGTAAGCCATTGTGATTGATCTGAATTTTTTTTTTTTATATACCATTGGTTTATTTGTATCTTTGGCTAATCGAATGGTTGATTTGAAACCAGAAACCAAGGCTGACACCCAATAGATTGCCGCAATCAAACTGCGGGGTGTCAAAAACTATTTGCCCTGGGCCCGCTCCGTAAAAATTTCCCTTCAATCCAAGAGAAAACTGAAGCATCTGACTGATGACTGGCCTGTGGAAGAATCAGACACATACTCGCAATGGAAGGAAAACAATTGCCAAGTCATGACCTAGCTATTTCATAGCATGGAGGAGATTATACTGCAATGTTATATATGGTGAAAGTGCCAAGGAAATATGAGCAACAACTTTATTCTAATGAGAAGAATATCCAATGGCTGTACGACATCTTCAAAGAGTTTCAAATGACTTAGTATCTGTATGAGCATTGTGCCCGATTTCAAGGATTGTTCAGATGAATGGAAATTACACCATGCCTTCACTCAGAATATTGCTCAACAGCAACGTCAAAGAGAGGAGATTGGAATAGTCCTCTTTCTCACTATAGTGCACCCATACCTAGAACCTATTAAGGCCCAACTATGGTTTTGAATGATGGTATCGGCCGCTGTATCAGCCTCGTGGAAAAAAGAAACGATATGATACGGCGTTGCGTATCGAAATCGAGGCCATATCGGCCTGTATCATCTCGTATTGGTCAGATTTTTTTTATATACGAAAACAAATATCAAAAAGTAGGAAAAATGAGATATTCATGAATCTTTCTTTCTTTTTTGAATTTTGACCGTGTATTCAATGGTGTATTGGACCATTCTTTGGTAAGAATGTTGTCCTGACAGGTTGACCTACTATAAGTTCTGGTATTGATTTTTTTGATATAAACAGTAGATATATATCATATATTACTAATAGTCTAATATGATTATACATGAATTACATTTAAAGTTTCAACTTTCAACACATTTATATAAAAAAATAATTAATAAAAAATTTTGAAATTGAAGAAAACTAGACATAATATTTGAAAGAACCCCCCACCCAAAAAAAAAAAAAAAAAAAAGAGCAAAGCAATATATTTGAAAAACAAAAAACGAAACAAAACATTTTCTGAAATTTTGACAGAAATTATCCTAAAAATAAAAATAAACAAACTTTATTTCTGATCAAACCCGATGTAGATCTAATAAAAAATGCCTCCCCTCTCCAGATTTGTGATCAGATTTTAAAAAAAATAAAAATAAATAATTAAAAAAATCTAAAATCTAAAATTTTTAGAATTTTCGACGGATTTAATAATAAAAAAAACTTAAGGGTTCCCCTCTCCAGATCTGAGATCAGATTCAAAAATAAAAAAGTTCTGGAATTTCCAGAATTTTCAACAGATTTAAAAAATAGAAAAAAAAAAAAAAAAAAAACTTTTTCCGATTATATCCCTAGATCTTAATCGGAAATGGTTCCCCTCTCCAGATCTGAGATCAAATTAAAAAATGATTTTCGAAAATTTCAAAAAAAAATCAGGCATAAATATGCTAAAAAAGCCCAAAAATGATCAAAACGATCGTTAAATCTGGTAATTTTTGGTAGATCTAGGGATATAATAAACATTAATATGGATTTCAACAAGGATCAAGAGGGAAAAAAAAAATGAATTCTTTTTTTTACATTTTTTTCGATTTTTTCAAAACCGGCCCCAAACTATTTCGATCCTTCAAATCAGTTGAAATCCAATGTTTTGATCCTCCAAGTAGTTGTTAATGGCACCAAAAATCTCTATAAGTTGATGTATTTAAGGGATTTGAAAGCTTGGAGGATAAATGATGAAGAGAAATCGAAAATGGAAAAAAAAAAAAGGAACATTTTTGCCCTTTTCATGCCTGTATCGATCTGACCGATACGGGTACAGCATATCGGCACCAATATGGGTTGTAACGGCCGATACAGACCGATATAGGCTAATGATACCAATACGGCCAATACAGGCCCGTATCGCGTATCGTATCGAGCCAATACGGATATGATACACCTGTATCAGCCGATATGGTACCAATATTTGGATATATAGGCACAACTGTTTGGGATGTGTGTGTGACTTATCCGATGTATTTGCTTGAGTGACATCTGTCTCAGCACCTCCACCCTTGTCAGCCCCACCACCATCAAGTGAAAGCGTAGCTTTGATCACCACCACAAGATGACAAGGTAGTGGCCGTGGAGGTCATTCAGGAAGGAAAGAACGGAGTTGTAGTTTCTCAAGTGATTCGATCGATCAACATTTTTGCATTTACTATAAGAATACAAACCATATAGTGAACAAGTGTTGGAATCTTCTTTACAGGGTTGGACCCCACCAAGCAAAATCCTGCACTACATACTGGTGATGGTTCATCTATTGGCGACTCGTCCAGTAGTAGCTCCTCTGGCTTTGGTGACTCTATCATCATGATTCCATTCTCGTGGGCTGACTACCAAAAAAAAAAAAAATCGTGGAAAGACCATGGAGTCTGATTCGGTTACTACTCCTTCGGCCGATGTAGCTAACTCTGATAATGCCCTGTTCCATCCTTTGGTTTATCGCCTTAGGTGCTCAATTCCAGGGCTACAAATCATATGACAAGTATGTGTTCCTTACTCCCTCCCACACCTCAATCCCTTGCTCTTCAATTTCCTCGATCAATTGGTCCTTGTCTAAAGTCCATGATCGGGAAAGCATTTTCCCAAGCACACACTAACCTTACTATAGGTTTTGTATGTCCTTAAGTTTACCCTTAAACTTTTATCTGTAAGCCAAATAACCAGAAATTTGAACTACTCAACAAACTTTTATACTTCTGTGTCTTTCAGGACCTCAAGACCAAGGCGATGGTTGGTGGGGGGCGTGAACTGTGCCTATATTACCTCAACCTGGGATCACTGGAGCTGCACTCAGCACACACGTGACTCCATCACGGTGGCGCTACCGGTTAAGTCATCCATTTTTGGAGTCCCTTAAAAGCTTTGTTTCATCACTATCTTCTATTTCATCAATATAGTGTGAATGTTAGTAAGATAAACACCATAGATCTGGTTTTTTTTTTTTTTCCTAGGATAGATAATCAGATTTCCGCTACTTTTGCTTTAATACATCAGATGTGTGGGGTCCTATTCAGGTTCCCAGTTTAAATAATTTCAAGTATTTTATTACATTCATTATGATTATTCTCACATGACCTGTGTATTCATGATGATAGATATATTAGAAGTTTTTACATATTTAAATCTTTTTCATTCTGAAATTCGTAATTAGTTTCGCAAATTATTTTCTGATCTGATAATGCCCCCAATTATCTCTTCCTCTCCTTCCGGGAATACTTAACCTTGACCAACATCGTTCATCAAACCTCTTGCCCGTACACACCGCAACAAAATGGGTTGGCAAAGGGAAAAAATCAGCACTTGTTGGAGTTGGGAAGATCACTTGTTACAAACATGAATGTTCCCAAATATTTTTGAAGTTTCGTGATTCTCACCGCATGCCATCTAATTAACAGGATGCCCTCCACGGTGCTAAGGGGTAAAACTCCTTTCTCAGTTATGTTCCCCAGCTTGTCTCTGTTTCACTTACCAGCCCGGCTGTTTGGGTGCACCACCTTTGTACAAAGACAGAGTTGACACACAGACTGTCAAATGCATTTTCCTTGCATATCCCGCACCCAGAAGGGGTATCGGTGCTTTGATCCCGTTAGTAAACGTGCCTTTGTTATTGCTGATGTGACATTTTTTTAGTAAACGCCATACTTTTCTTCTCCTTCTTGTGTGAGGAGGAGGCATTGCCAACTCTTATATGCCTCTTTGCCTAGCTCCTCCGCCTTCAATGGTCTCTAATGCTCCTTCCGGCAGTACGTGGATCAACAACACCTATCTCCAGTGAACAACAATTCCAACGGCCTCCAATTCTAGCTCGTCACAGTCAACCTTGCCTAGGGGTCCCACATTTCAGGCCTAGACCTACCCATCACTTTCTGGAAGCGTACTCGCTCTTGTACCTTGCACCTTATTTCAAATTTTGCATCTTACAACCAGCTAAGCCCCTCTTTCCACACATACGCCTTGTTCCTATCAAAGGTGACAAGACACACATCTCAACATGATGAACTGGCTGGCAAAAACCCATGGAAGAGAAGATTGCTAGGCAATGTATTGGGACTTGAGAATTGGCCTCATTGCCATGGTCCTATCCGTATGGACACGCCCTTTGCCAAGCCTGCGAGTGCCTTCATTTTGCTTTTGTCTTTCTCAAGCTTGAGCCCCAACCTAGGAAGTGGACAGTCAGTTGTCAGTGGGTTTATACTATCAAATACTAACCCAATGGATTGGTTAAACACATGAAAGCTAGGCTTGTTGCAGAAGGATATGCTTAGACTCAAGGGCTAGACTACAAGGAGACCTTTTCTCAGGTTTCTAAACTAAATTCTATTCAAGTTTTGATTTCTGCGGCAGCTAACAGGTCTTGGCTGCTAGATCAGTTGGACGTGAAGAATGCGTTCTTGAATCAAGATTTAACTGAGGAAGTTTACATGGAACAACCTCCCGAGTTTATTTGATGCAGGACATGAAATTAAATATGAGGTGCAAGATTTCAAGCTTTAGATCATACCAATTTCTAAATAATCACAAATATCCACGTCCCACATACGTTCAAACATTCAATAAGGGAAATCTACGGGGGTCCAGCCTACACACGTTTAGGGCTGGATCAAGTAAAATTATAAACCAAACAATACCCAAAGGAGTGTAAGATTCATCCAATCCTGCAAAGGACTGCTCCCCAATTCAAGAGAATCATCATGTTTCAAATAGGGGAAAACCTAAGGTTTGCAAAAGTTGGAAATACTTGGAATCTGGGATTTTCTCGTGTTAGGGTTTGAGATTTAAGGCAAGAGAGGAGAGAAATAGAGGAGAGAGAAGAACCTGAGAAGGATTTTGCATGTGGACAGCAGGCCCACCTAGGCGCACGTGCGTGACTACCTGGCTACACATGCGTGGGGCCCACGAAACTGAAAAAGGCCACCTAGGGCTTGATCGGCCAGGGGAGGCCCACTCTCACACCAAGTTTCGCGACGATCCGCCTTCCGGCGTGTGCGTGGTACTCCGCCAAGGTTTCAGCCCCTCTGGTAGGCCAAAATCTGGAAATCTGTTGTAGTAGGGAACTTGGGCACAAAAAATGATAAATATGAAGATGGGATGGCTGTGGAAGATGGTGGATGTAAGGTGGAGGAGGTGGGGACGATTTGGGATAGTTGTGGCTTCGCACCAGGGTAGTTAGCCCTTCGAGGAAGGGAGGGTTTCACACCCAATTAGCTTCTTCAACTCAGAGGGATAGAGAAGAAAAAATGCAGAATTTTATTCATAAACTTTAATGAATAAAAACCTACATGGGGTTGCCTATTTATAAGAAAACCCTATACCCCAAAAGTCGCGCCATGTGCGCACACTAAGACTTAGAGACAAAGTAACAAAAATAACAACTAATCAATGCAATCAAAACCGTTCATGATATTTCTAATAGCGATAATTAGGGGTGCACATTTAACCGGTAGAACCGTAGAACCGGACCGGAACCGACCAAACGGTCCGGTTTGGTCCGGTTCTAGAGTGCACCGGTTCCGGTTCCGGTTCCAAAAATCAAAGAACTGGTGACATCGGTTCGGTTCTCGGTTTGGGGGTATGTAGAACCGAACCGAACCGTGAACCGATCTGTAGAACCAAACCATGGATCCGATCCGTAGAACCGAAACGTGGAACCGAACCGATGTATTTTTGCACACCTTATAATTATTTTCTCTAGAATAATTATTTTCGTAAATGTATTTTTGAACACCTTATACAACATCTAAACCATTCATCAAATGGACCACAACATGGATGGACATGGGCTTGCAATTGGGCTGGATTATAAAAAGCCAAGAACCGTGGAACCGATCCGGAACCGAACCAGTGTTAACGGTTCGGTTTCGGTTCGGTTCTAGGGTGCCAACGGTTCGGTTCTGGTTCCAAATTTCCTAGAACCGTTAGGAACGGTTCGGTTCCGGTTTCACCCCAGAACCGGACCAAACCGAACCGTGTGCACCCCTAGCAATAATAACCAAAACTCAAACTCCTAGATCATCTAGAGTAGTGGGCCACAATCATGAGATCCAATGGTGGAATCCACATGATGATCGGGTCCACTCCAATGATCCATAGCACAACTTCCTAGCTAAGAGGTCCTCCATAGATGTCGTCGTCGATCCAGATCAATAGTGGGGCCTTCCTCCTTGAGTATGTGCATAGGGTGGGGGGCGTGCGTGTGCGCATGATGTCCCCATCAACTCTTCCTGGCTACAAAAGTTTTGCCATTGGCAAAACAAAACTCCTAAACCGCTCCAAAATGTCATGATCAAGTCTCTGAAGCTCCTCCTCAGTGAGCCACGTACTGTCTGAAGCTGGGCGTAACTTCCACTTGACCAAGAACTTTTGAAATCCGCCGTCCAACGTCGATACTATCTGATGGTCCAAAATATCCTCTATCTCCTCTCTGGCTGTGAGAAGGGTAGGCATGGGAGGTAGAGGCTGGGAAGATGGGTCGAGAAGAAGCCATAAATCAAAGGAAAGGTCTGGGGAATCGGGATGGTTCAGTGAAGGACTAGACAATACATCAGTGGTCCCCTGAAATGCAACTAAATCCTCCACATTGAATGTGGAACTAATTCCCATGGAAGGTGGAAGATCTACCACGTACGCATTGAGATCGTTTCGTTTTAAAATTTTGAATGGTCCAGCGCTACACGCATGTAATTTACGAACGGCTCCCTGAGGGTATTGCTCTGGCCTAATGCGGACCATCACAAAGTCCCCTACATTGAATTCCTTGAATAGTTTATGTTGGTCTGCAGAAATTTTGTAATATTCATTACTAGTATTGATCTTTCGCCTGATTTCTTGATGCAATGAATGAATGTGATGTGCAAAGGACTCTGCAGACTCTGATAGCCTATGGGACAGGGACATAGGGACAAGATCAATAGGCTTCCTAGGTTTATGTCCCAAACTGAATAAGAACAACATCACACCAAAATGTGTCTTTATATGATCCAAACTGAATAAGAACAAGACAATGGTGCGAGACTGGAATGTAAGTTTCATCAACCCAAGACACTCTATAGGGTTGAGGATGGGCTTCAAGCTTCAAGCCCAAATGGCTCATAGTGCGAGTTGATGCCACGTTGGCATAACTATCGCTATCTAGGATCATCTTACAGCTCTTATCACCACATGTTGTGTAAGTATCGGAGATCGTATTGCGGCGCCAATCATCAATATTCTTTGCTTGTGCAAAGACGCAACACACAACTGCAAGGGTCGCGGACTCTTGCGCTCCCTCTTCCTCACTAGGGGTTTCTGCTAGCTCATATTCTTCCTCCTCACCGTCACTTTCTGGGGGCACTACTTCTACTTACCCCTCAATAAGGAACACCTTAGTGCCCTCTTTCGTACCACACTGGTGAGCAAAGTGACCAAACCCCTGACATCTAAAACACCTAGTCGCATCGCTTCTACGCGAGCTAGACCCGACAACTTCTTTACCCTTATCATCCTTAGGCCTAGACTGAGAACTACTGTAAGGCTTGTACTGATATCCAATACCAGGTTTAGCCCCAGAAGGGTTAGCCTTAGCGCCAGAATCACGAGACTCAAACCACCTTCCCACAAATGCTTTGAGGTATTGCTCAACCTCCAACACTACTTGATACATCTGTTCAAGAGTGTCTATGTCCTTGGCGAAGAATTCTCTCCTAATGTCAGAATGGAGGCCCGTCTTAAATCGAGCAAGAGTGAGTACGGGATCCTCTTCAACTTCACATCGGGATAAGTACTCTTTGAACTTCTCAACGTATTCAGCCACACTCATGGAACCTTATCGAAGAGTGTCATTCTTCAACCAACCTCAAATGATAAGAGAATGGGAGATACTTTTCCTTAAGAGTTCCTTTCATTTCTCCCCAATAGACTATTGGGGGCTCCCTCAACCTTTCTTTCTTTCGCTCCACAGTAGCCTAAAACCTCTTTGCTTGGCCCACAAGCTTCATCTTGGCAAATCGGACTCAACGAGCATCTGACATGTCATACCACTCAAAATAGTGGTCCATATCCACCAATCAATCTAGAAAAGCTTTAGGGTCCAAGCGGCCATCAAACGTAGGGGCCTCTACTACTCCCTTGAGGAGTTACACATCTGGGTCATAATGATCATGATGCCCCTCGCGGTGTGGGTGCACGAGTGCTCGCCCATGACCATTCCTTTGGCCACCCCCATTCCTTTGTCTGTCCTAACCACCTGCCTGAGATTAGGCATCTTCCCCCATGGCGGGGTTTGCCCAGGCGAAGGTCTCTAATTGGGTAACACGTACATTGATCTGATCCAACCGTTGGTCAATACGTTGTTCCAAGCGCTTAACCAAAGACTCAAACTGTCAGGTTATGTTGTCCATTGACTCTTGTAATTACTCCATGTTTAGCGTGAGGTGAAAACCAAAACCACGACCAATACGTGTGGACATACAACGACTCACTCAACTAAAAGACTCTCTAATGCAACTATATGCATCTAAATGGAACTTAAATGATCCAATAGGACTCTATATGAGGGAAACTACACAACGCCATTAAAATTCCAGTAACATAACTGCCCAAATAGTTTGTTAACAGAAAATTCAGCCATGAAAATTGGGGATTTTCTGACAACAGAAAATCCAGTAGTCCATATTGTGAATGATAAGTCCTAAACAGCCCTATATGATGAGACTTGATGCAAAATAGACGTGAATAGACTAAACCCTAAACATGCAATGCATTCCCCTATGAAAACCATAAGCTCTGATACCAAATTTGATGCAGGACATGAAATTAAATATGAGGTGCAAGATTTCAAGCTTTAGATCATACCAATTTCTAAACAATCACAAAAGAAAAAAAAAAAGGGGGAATCTACGGGGGTCCAAGCCTACACACGTTTAGGGGCTGGATCAAGTAAAATTATAAACCAAACAATACCCAAAGGAGTGTAAGATTCATCCAATCTTGCAAAGGACTGTTCCCCAATTCAAGAGATTCACCATGTTTCAAATAGGGGAAAACCTAGGGTTTGCAAAAGTTGAAAATACTTGGAATTTGGGATTTTTTAGGGTTAGGGTTTGGGATTTAAGGCGAGAGAGGAGATAAATAGAGGAGAGAGGACCTGAAAAGGATTCTGCGTGTGGACAGGAGGCCCACCTGGGCGCACGTGTGACTGCCTGGCCGCACATGTGTGGGGCCCACGAAACTGAAAAAGGCCACCTAGGGCTTGGTCGGCCAGGGGAGGCCCACTCTCACACCAAGTTTCGCGATAATCCGCCTTCCGATGTGTGCGTGGTGCTCCACCGAAGTTTCAGCCCCTCTAGTGGGCCAGAATCTGGAAATCTGCTGTGGTGGGGAACTTGGGCACAAAAAATGATAAATATGAAGATGGAAGGGCTATGAAAGATGGTGGATATAGGGTGGAGGAGGTGGGGACGATTTGGGATAGTCGTGGCTTTGCACCGCGGTAGCTAGAGCTACGAGAAAGGGAGGGTTTCACACCCAATTAGCTTCTTCAACTCAAAGGGATAGAGAAGAAAAAACGCAGAATTTTATTCATAAACTTCAATGAATAAAAACGTACATAGGCTTTCCTATTTATAAGAAAACCCCACACCCCAAAAGTCGCGCCATGTGCACACACTAAGACTTAGAGACGAAGTAACAAAAATAACAACTAATCAACGCAATCAAAACCGTTCATGATGTTTCTAATAGGGATAATAACCAAAACTCAAAATCCTAGATCTAGGGTAGTGGGCCACGATCATGAGATCCAATGGTGGGATCCGCATGATGATCGGGTCCACTCCAATGATACATAGCACAACCTCCTAGCTAAGAGGTCCTCCATAGATGTCGTCGTCGAATCAGATCGATAATGGGGCATTCCTCCTTGAGTACGTGCGTAGGGTGGGGGGCATGCGTGTATGCATGATGTACCCATCATTATTGCTTAGCAAAAGACTGAAAATGTGTGTAAACTTCAGAAGGTGATTTACAATCTGAAATAAACTCCTAGGGAGTGGTTCAAAAAGCTTAGCAAAACATTGGTCGACTTTGACTTTCACAGTTGCCAAGTTGATCATTCCATGTTCATGAAGCATAGTTACAAGGGGCTAATTCCGTGGATACATCATTATCACAAGTGATCCAGTGGATACATCAGAAGTTAAAGCTTACATCCATTAACAATTTCAGTCTAAGGACCTTAGACCTCTCTGATACTTCCTAAAGATTGAGGTAAGCTCAATCAGATTCAAGGATCTACTTGTCCCAAAATAGGATGTGATGAACCTATTGGAGACGATTGGCATGTTTGGGCACAACGCAAGTAAAACATCAATGGAACCGAACTGTAAACTGTCTGATGATTAGGGAGAATTGTTCAAGGATTCATGAGTACAAGTAGCTTGTGAGAAAGCTCATCTATCTTACCATTACTTGGCCAGACATTTCATTTGCAGTTGACTTAGCGAGCCGATTTATGCATCAGCCAAGGGTACAACATTGGGACATAGTTCTTCATATCCTTCGCTACTTAAAGAGAGCTACAAGACAACGATCGATATACTGATCACGCAAGCATGTTTAGGTCAAGTCCTCTACTGATGCAGATTGGGCTTGCTCCATTACGAATAGGAATCCATTGGGGGTACCGCACGTTTGTCGAAGGAAACTTTAGTTACGTGAAAGAGCAAGGAGCTGAGTGTTGTTGCCCTATCTAGTGTTGAGGCTAAGTGCAAGGGCCATAGACCATGCCATCTATTGAGTGTCAAATATTGCATATTTTCCCCTGTTTATATCTTGGTTTTATAAACATAATAATGCTTAATTGGTATATTTTATGCATGTTTGTCTTGCAAGGTGAATTTGAGAGCTTGGAATAAAAAGAATGTTAAAAGCATGGATTTAATGCTCATGAATCACCAAGGCAAGGGATGAATCTTATAAGACTAAGATTGAAGACTTCAAGGGCCCAAGATTCAAGAAAACCAAGTGGAGAAGGAAGTTAAAAGTGCAAAGTGCAGAAACTCAGAAAAACTTAACTTCACTATCGATGACATTGAACTCTATTCGATTGCATCGAAGTAAGTGTTCGATTACATCGAAGACGGTTCGATTGCATCGAAAATTCCATGAAAATCAAGTTCCATTGCTAGACTAATTGGGCACTTTTCTCGATGGCATCGAAGACCTGTTCGATTGATCGAAGACCCCCTCTCGATGACATCGAAACCTGTTCAATGGCATCGAGAATTCTAAAGATTTTGAAGAAACTCGCTTGAACAATCTGGACACTTTTTCGATTAATCGAATACACCTTCGATGACATCGAAGGTTTGTTCGATGGCATCGAAGGTCAGTCGATGACAACGATCTCTTATGCAGAGCGAAAGGGCGCGACTTCCGAATCCGATTCAAACTAAGATTCCATGTTCAATGGCATCGAAGGTTGTTCGATGACATCAAAGGCATTACGCAGAGTGCATAAATTTGAGACGGTTTGCGAAATTTTCCAAGGCGGTGAGAAAGCTTGAGTTGCAAAACTATTTAAAGGAATCCCTGGGCTACTCCAAATCATCTTTTAGGGTATGGAAAGGGAGAGAAGGCCTAGGTGGAGCGCCGACAACATTCTTCCACTTCAATTTCTTCACGGTTCTAGTAGATCTTTTTGTTTTTCTTCTAGGATGTTAGTCTTCTTAGGCTAATCTCTTAGCTAAGGCTAAGGGATGAAACCTGCAGTTTATTTTGATGTTTAGTTTACTTTGATTCAAGTTTATGGTTGAACTTCCATTGATTTCTAGTTCGAATAAAGGAATATTTTCAGTTTTCTATGGTTTATTGTGACTCCAATTACAGTAGATGCTTGGATTCGACCTCGTTAAACTTAGATTAGTTCTAGACCGTATTCCCCATTCCTGTGGATTCGAACTCGTTATCACTGAGTTATTACTACATTGCGACCTTACACTTGGGGTAGCGAACAAGTTTTTGGCACCGTTGCCAAGGACTTCGGCTACATTTTTTTGAGAATAATTAGTATTGGAATTAGTTTAGCATTAGGGTTAAGTTTTTGTTGTGTTCTTAGGTTAGGATTTCTGAATTTATTTTTAGAATTAACTTTGTTTTCTGTTTTGGAGGATCCTAATATAGAAACTCCAATCTGGTAACTTCTCTCCAACTCCCTCTTACTTTTAGATTTCTCATTTGTTGTAGTTTTTAGTTTTCTTTTTCTTAGGTTTTAGTTGTTCAGAATTTGATGGTTGTGAGTGTTTCATGCCCAAGTGGGTTCGTAATAAAACTCTCCGTCTCTTGAATGAAGGAGGATTAGTTGAAGGGTTACCTATCCATCACCGGATTAGATACAACTTAAGATCCTCTGAGTTAGTAGAAGTGATGGCTGCATATCAACCTCAACACCCAGTTGAGGAAGTCCAGGATGAGAATGAGGTGCATCGTGCACCCCCGCCTCATACTCTACAAGATTATTTATAACCGGCGGGAGCGAGTACACCTTCCTACATGATATTCCCATTGAATGCAGGAAACGTGGATGTTAAACCTGAAGTGATACAACTCTTTCCTAAGTTTCATGGACTAGAATCTGAAAGTCCATACTTGCGCATCAAAGAGTTTGACGAGATAGTCGCCACATTACACTTTTCAAACGTGTCTGAAGACAGTGCGACTCAAATTGTTTCCCTTCTCATTAAAGGAAAAGGCTAAGACATGGATGCACTCCTTGAAGCCACGATCTATTGGCACATGAGCCTAGATGACCCGAGAATTTCTCAAAAAGTTTTTCCCATTTCATAAAACTAACACTTTAAGGAAGGCAATCATGAACTTCGCTCAGAAAGAGGAAGAGACCTTCTTCCAATGATGGGAAAGATTCAAAGATCTCATGAATTCCTGTCCACATCATGACTACGAAATATGGTGAATAATAAGCTTTTTCTATCACGGATTGATTTCACCAATGCGCCAGTTCGTAGAGATGATGTGTAATGGTGAATTCATGAACAAGGAGGCCAACGATACATGGGATTACCTTAATCAATTGGCAGAAAACGTGCAATCATGGGACACCTCCCCAAGACCCACCACTTCTAAGCCTACTCGATCAAAGGGGAGGAATTTATGTTTTAAAAGAAGAAGATGATATGAATGCAAGGGTGGTTAATCTAACAACAAAAGTCGAAGCCATGGAACTTAAAAAGATAGAAATTATCAAACCCAGGGAGGTCATGGAAGTTGTTTGCGGTATTTGTGCTAGCAACATACATGTGACCTAGGATTGTCCCACAATCCCTACCTTTCAAGATTTATTAAATGAGCAATCAAATGCCGTAAATACTTACCAACGACCATTCAGTGGTCCCACCTCAAATACATACAATCCCAACTGGAGGAATCATCCAAATTTCAGTTGAAGGAATGGACAAACAGCAACTCCTCAAGAGGCCATTACTCAACTTCTTAATCAAAGAAAACCTCGAGAGGATCCAATTTTAAAACACATCCAAAACCAAGAGCTTTTCAATCAAGGCACATTACAAGCCTTTCAAAACCTTACCAAGGTCATTCAATGGATCGAGTCACACTTAACAATTGGAGAGAAAGGGACTCTACCAGTCCAACTTCTACCAAATCCAAAGCCGCAATGTGAAATTAGTGACCCAAGCTCTTCAAATCAAATGGAGTAAGCCAAGTCTATCACCACTCTTAGGAGTAGAAAGACAATTGACAAATCTATTCCAGTGAGAGCTGAAAAGTCTAAAGATTCGAAAGGAGATAAGAATGATAGACCTAGCATTGCTCCATAAGAGGAAGAACCGGAAGAAGTGTGTAAGCCAATTGCGTCATTCCCTCAGTGGTTGATTGCACCAAAACCTCTAACTAACTCTCAGAATATTCTAGAGGTGCCTAAGCAAGTGAAAGTCAATATCCCTCTCCTGAATGCTTTTAAACAAATCCCTTCATATGCCAAGTTTCTGAAAGATCTATGCACTACCAAAAGGTGGCAAAATATTTTTAAAAAAATCTTTTTTACGGAAAAAGTAAGTGTCATCCTCAAGCAAGATGTGCCACAAAAATACAAAGATCCCGGTAACCCAACCATCACTTGTGTAATTGGGAACCACCGGATTGAGCACACACTTCTTGACTTGGGGGTGAGTGTTAATTTGATCCCTTTCTCGGTTTATGAACAATTGGGTCTAGGTGAATTACAACCCACTCGGACCACATTACAACTTGCCGATCGATCGGTCCGTGTACCGAGAGGAGTGATTGAGGATGTGTTGGTCCAGGTTGATAAATTCTACGATCCAGTAGATTTTATTGTTTTGGATACTCAACCCATCGTGGATGTGAGCACTCAGATTCCCGTCATTCTTGGTCGTCCATTCCTTGCCACATCAAATGTCATCATCAGTTGTAGGAATGGAATTATGAATTTATTTTTCAGAAATATGACATTGGAGCTCAACATCTTTTTCAATATGAGCAAACAGTCAGAGGATGATGACAATATCCATGACATTAACATGATCGATTCTTTCGTGGAAGATAGAGCACTTTTGACTCTATACTCTGACCCTCTAGAGATGTGCTTGGCCCACTCCCCTGATTTACATGATGACATGATTAGGGAGATGGATGCCTTGCTTGATGCTGCGCCGGTACTCAAAGTTAACCAGTGGAGGCCACAATTTGAAACTTTGCCCCAAACCAATGTAGTGCCCCTACCGTCTAGCCTCAAAGCACCGAAGCTTGACCTAAAATATTTGCCCGCTAATCTTAAATATGTCTACTTAGGTCAAGATGAGACATACCCGATGGTGATTTCTTCTCACCTAGAGAAAGAACAGGAGAGTGTGCTTATTTCTACTCTCGTTGAGCATAAAGGAGCCATTGCATGGTCGATTGCGGACCTCAAGGGAATTGACCCTTTGATTTGTACTCACCACGTTCATCTCAAGGATAATGCGAAGACCTCCCGACAACCACAACGTTGGCTAAATCCAAATATGAAGTGGTTAAAGGAGAGGTCCTTAAGTTGTTGGATGTGGGTATTATTTACCCTATATCAGACAGTTAATGGGTGAATCCAACTCGGGTGGTTCCTAAGAAGTTCGGAATCACCATCGTAGCCAAATGTCGACAATGAACTCGTGCCAACTAGAGTCACTACTGGTTGGAGAATGTGCATTGACTACAGAAAGTTGAATTCCATCACAAGGTATGATCACTTTCCTTTGCCCTTTTTTTTTTTTTTGAAGGGTAACTTGACTTATATTAATATGAAAAGAAAAAAAACAACAAAAATGCTAGGGAGGCACAGAGCGCTTGCTGAGATAGCAACCCCACTAGCCTCCAAGAAAACGGAAATCATAATCCTTAAGCGAAGGAACATTAATCGCCTATTCAATGATAAAACCCTTAGCTATAGCTGCGATAGACTCCGCCGAATTTGAGGCATTCTCAAAACAGCTTGCATTTCTTTCCCTCCAAACAGCCCACCAGATCGCAAGGATGGACATCCTCCATAAGCATCTTCGCTTCTCCAGCCTGACCCCGTGCCACGCCGGAAGTTGACTGACCACCGATCTGGTAGAAACCCAAGGGATGCTAAAGCATTGACAGAAGTCTGCCCAGATTTTTGAAAGGAAAGGGCAGTGGGTCAGTAGGTGATCAACTGTTTCTTCCACTTTCATACAACACAGGCATATGTTCACGATCTGCATTCCCCTTTTTTTCAGATTATCAACAATGAGTATTCTCTTATTACCCACCAACCAGCCAAAAGAAACTATCTTAGGAGGAGCCGCATATTTCCATAAGAACTTGGTAACATGAGCTTCTCCTAGGACTGAGGGAGCACTGGAACGATTGAATAAGGACCTGACTGAGAATCGACTCAATTTGTCCCATCTCCAAACCAAACAATCTGTTGACGCGAGGGGGGTGGGGGAGCTCTGGAAATGCAATTGAGGAGGCTCACATATTCTGCTATCTCCCAATCTTGGAGATTTCTTCTACAAGCTACATTCCAAACAAGCTTACCAGAGCAATAAGAGAAGCAGCCTGCAACGTAAACCGACTTGCCCTCATCGATCAAATTTTGAAAAGGCTAGCTGGTCGCTCTTACTACTGCTTCCTTGATTGGTATTCGGGCTACAACCAGATAAAGATAGCCCTCGAAGATCAAGAGAAAACTACGTTCTCATGTCCCTTTAGCACCTTTGCCTACCGAAGGATACCATTTAGACTGTGTAATGCCCTCGCCACATTCCAACGATGCATGTTAAGCATATTTTCTGACATGATAGGGCAGTATTTAAAGGTCTTCATGGACGACTTTTCTGTCTTTGGTCCATCCTTCAGCGAGTGTCTGGAAAATCTCAAAAATGTGCTGAAGCGATGTGAGGAAAAGAATTTGGTTTTGAATTGAGAGAAATGTCATTTCATGGTTTCCAAGGGAATAGTGCTTGGAAATATAATTTCGTCCAAAGGAATTGAGGTGAACAAGGCTAAAATTGACCTTATCTCTGAACCTACATCCACCTAAGAACATCCTTCTTAGGACACGCTAGATTTTATAGACAATTCATAAAAGATTTTAGTCATCTCTCTCGTCCTTTATGTAATCTACTTCAAAAGGATGCACCATACGAGTGAACTGAGCAATGCCATGAAGCTTTCACTAAGCTTAAGGCTAAGTTGACTACCGCACCTATCACGCAGCCACCCGATTGGAACATCCCTTTTGAGATTATGTGCGACGCGTCTAACTATGCTATTGTGGTGGTATTAGGCCAGAGAAAAGAAAAGAAACCCTATATGATTCACTATGTGAGTACAACTCTAAATTATGCCCAAGTAAACTTCTCTACTACGGAGAAGGAACTCTTAGCCGTAGTATTCGCTTTGAACAAATTTAGGTCCTACCTGATCAAATCCAAGATCATTATCTACACAGACCATGCGGCACTGAAGTACCTTCTTTTTAAGAAGGACGTCAAACCTCGCCTAATAAGATGGATCCTTTACTCCAGGAATTCGACATAAAAATACGAGACGAAAAGGGAGTAAAGAACGTAGTGGCTGACCATCTCTCTAGACTTGACCTCCCCGATTCCCTTGAGCCGACACAATAAATGATATGTTCCTTAACGAACAATTGTTTAAACTCCTCCAATTACCTTGGTTTGCTGACATTGAGAACTATCTTGCCACAGGTTTCACGCGGACATATTAGACTACGCAAGATAAGAAAAAAATTCTTTGCCGAGGTATGTAAGTTTTTCTGGGATGATCCTTATCTTTTTAAATATTGCCCAGACCAAATTCTAAGGAAATGTGTGCCAGACAATGAACATCAGAGTGTTATCTCCTTTTGTCACTCTCAGGCCTGTGGTGGTCACTTTTCTGCTAAAAAGACCACGGCCAAAATTCTGCAGTGTGACTTTTAATGGCCCACTATGTTCAGAGATACTCATGAGTTTTGCAAAGCTTGTGAGCATTGTTAGAAATTGGGAGGTTTATCCTGTCAAAATATGATGCCACTGAACCTCATTCTTATCATTGAAGCATTTGATTGTTGAGGCATCGATTTCATGGGGCCATTCCCCCAATCCTTTGGAAATATTTACATTTTGTTAGCAGTAGACAATGTCACTAAGTGGGTCAAAGCAATCCCGTGCCGGAACAATGATCATCAAACGGTCATTAGATTTTTAAAAGAAAATATCCTTTCCCGGTTCGGAACGCCTCGGGCCATCATTAGTGATGAAGGTTCACACTTTTGTAATAGGTCATTTGAGAACTTAATGAAGAAATATGGCATATCTCATAAAGTGAGCACTCCATACCACCCACAGACAAGTGGGCAAGCCAAGATTTCCAACAGGGAAATTAAACAAATTCTGGAAAAAAATAATTAACCCTGACCGTAAGGATTGGTCAATCCGCTTGACCGATGCTTTATGGGCTTACAGTATAGCTTTTAAGACCCTCATTGGAATGTCTCCCTTTAAACTCGTCTATGGGAAAGCTTGCCACTTGCATGTGGAGTTGGAACATAAAGCATACTAGGCTATCAAAAATCTGAACTTTAACTTAGACAACGCTGGCTTGCTGCGCAAGCTTCAATTGAACGAACTCGAGGAAATCTAGAACGACACATACGAGAACTAGAGAATTTACAAGGACAAGATGAATTTGTTTCATGACCAGAACGTCATGGAACATCCTTCAAAAATCATTCATAACTGGTCAAAAAGTCATATACAATTCTCGGTTACATCTTTTTTCCAGGTAAACTTCGCTCTTGTTGGACCGGCCCTTTCACAGTTACGAACATCTATCCTCATGGGCCGTCGAGGTAAAGAATCTAATAAATGGCAATGTTTTCAAAGTGAACGAACATCGTCTCAAGCCATTTGTTGAAAAGTTTGATTCAGAGGAAATGTTCATGCCTCTGATTGATCCTATGTACCAGGATTGACCTCCTAGTCTGAGGGAGGTATAGTTAGGTTTATTGCTTTCATAGGATTTAGGATTAGGATAGTTTGTTTTTAGTATATTTTCATACTAACCCATTTACATGCTGAGAACTTTGGAAAAGCTTCAAATATCCATTTCAGGGGATAAGTTTGGAATCAGCACTTAACTATTCAATTAATCTTAAAGTGATGAGCATGGCTAACATTATGAAATGATGGTATTTTTATGGAAAGTAAGTTGGAATTCATTGACCACATTGAAAAAACTTGATAAACAAACTTATGCTCCTAAGTGATTGATAAAGAACCTATTTGATTGATTGCTTATGTGATTCGGCCCTAGGTTTTCAATTTTCCACTCTCGCGTCTTGATTTATACTCATTCATACTTGATTGCACAAAAGATTGTTTTCTAAAAGAGGTTTGAACATTGAGAATTGAAGATTTCTTCACACATGTTTTGCTCGGGACTAGCAAAATGATGGTTGGGGGTGTGTCGAGTGTCAAATATTGCATATTTCCCCCTGTTTATATCTTGGTTTTATGAACATGATATCGCTTAATTGATATATTTTATACATGTTTGTATTGCGAGGTGAATCTAAGAGCTTGGATTGAAAAGAATGTTAAAAGCATGAATTTGATGCTCACGAATCACCAAAGCAAGGAATGGATCTTAGAGACCAAGATTGAAGATTTCGAGACCCCAAGATTCAAGGAAACTAAGTGGAGAATGAAGGAAGTCACAAGTGCAAAGTGCAAAAAAACAGAAACTGCTAAACTCATTGTCGATGACATCGAACACCCTTCGATCCCATCGAAGTGAGTGTTCAATGCCATCGAAGCATGTTCGATTGCATCGAGATTTATAGGAATTTCAAGTTTGTTGTTGGACTAATTGGGCACATTTCTCGATTGATCAAAGACCTGTTCGATTGCCCGAAGACCTGTTCGATGACATCGAGATTTTTAGAGATTTTTAAAGCAACTCGTTGGAACACTCTGGACACTTTTTCAAGTCATCGAGGGTCTTTCAATGACATCGAAGATCTGTTCGATGACATCTAAGCATGTTCGATTACATCGATAACTTGCGCAGTGCGAAAAGGTGCGACTTTCGAATTCGATTCAACTTTGGAATTTACCTTCGATGACATCGAAGGCTATTTAATGACATCGAAGGTGTTACGAGTGCGTAAATTTAAGGCGGTTTCTAAAGACGGTCCGGGAAAGCTTATAAATATGGATTTTTTAAAGAGTTCTAAAGACAAATTAAGGTTCAAGGAGCATAGCAAAAGGGTAAAGCAGCCTCCCAAGAGTTTTTCTTCTTCCTTAATTTATTTTTCATGTTTTGATTGAGAGATTTGGTTTTAATCATGTCGATGGTTAACTAAACCCCTTAGCTAGGGCTAAGAGGTGAAGCTTGTAGTTTGTTGGGATGTTTATCTTGCTTTGATTCATGTTTATATTGAACTTTATTGATTTTTATTTTGAATTAAGGAATATTTTTAGTTTTCTATGATTTATTAATGCAAGGGCATTTTCACACCGAGCTCGAGTGGGGTTGCCTGTGGGATGCGGGGGCACAATTGGGGGGAGGGGCGGGACCCATGGGGGTCTTGTGTTCAAAACTCCTCACCAGGGATGATTAATGCGCATTTCACATCGGGATCGAGTGGGGTAGCCTGTGGGATGCGGGGACACACTCAGGGTGGGCGGCCCGTGTGAGGCGGTACCCATGTGATTTGGAGCCTACGAGGGGGCCAAGGTCCTAACCCATGAGATATTCTCATGGGGCCTGGGCTATGAGATAAAGGGATTGATTCGTCATGCTCTAACAGTTCGAGCTTTTAGAGCAAGTGGTTAATTGTCTTGCATCAAATTGGTATCAGAGTGAGAGGTCTCGTGTTCGAGACTCCTCACCGGGGGTGATTAATGCAGGGGCATTTTCACACGGGCTTGAGTAGGGTTGCCTATGGGATGCAAGGGCACACTCAGGGTGGGAGGGGCCCACAGGGGAGGTCTTGTGTTCGAAACTCCTCACCGGGGATGATTAATGCGCATTTCACACCGGGCTTGAGTGGGGTAGGCTGTGGGATGCAGAGACACACTCGAGGTAGGCGGCCCGTGTGAGGCGGTACCCATGTGATTTGGGGCCCACGGGAGGGGGGGGGGGGGTTTGGCTGAGGTCCTAACCCATGAGATTGGGGCCTGGGCTATGAGATAAAGGGATTGATTCAACATGCTCTAACAATTCAAGCTTTTAGAGCAAATGGTTAATTGTCCTGCATCAAATTGGTATCAGAGCGGGAGGTCTCGTGTTCGAGACTCCTCAACGGGGGTGATTAATACAGAGGCATTTTCACACCAGACTTGAGTGGGATAGCCTATGTGATGCGGGGACACACTCGAGGTGGGCGGCCCGTGTGAGGCGGTACCCATGTGATTTGGGGCCCACGAGGGGGGTTCGGCCGAGGTCCTAACCCATGAGATGTGGGGCCTGGGCTATGAGATAAAGGGATTGATTCGACATGCTCTAACAGTTCAAGCTTTTAGAGCAAGTGGTTAATTATCTTGTATCATTTATTGTGACTCAAATTACAATAGATGTTGTGATAGCTTTGAAGATCTCCTTATATGTTTTAATGTTGTTGAGATTGGTAAAATTTGTGATTCACCATCGTCTCCTAGGCATGGTGGATGGTTGAATTCCCTTCCAATCATCATAACAATGCTTTATGTGTGAACTATTTCAATGAGAAGTTCAGATTATGCTTCAATTATTTTATCTTCCAGCTGGATAGGATAGGACTCCGATTCCAGTTGTGTTTATTAAATCAAGTAAGGTAGCATATTAATAGCTACAAGTGGATCCTTGGCGCTCTAGTTCCTCTTTTAATTGATAATTCTTTCACAATTACTCTCACCTCTTCCAGATTTTAGTTTTAGTTCCAAGTCTAGTTCTAGTTCTACGTACTTTCAGTATACGTACAAGTATAGTCCATGTGGATTCGACCTCAGTCTCACTGAGTTATTACTACATCACGACCCTGCACTTGGGGTTGTAAACACTATCCATGAACTGCTATGGGTCTAGTCACTACTTCAGGAACTTTGGTTGTTTGACATAGGCTCTATGAAGCCATACTCCGTTAATCAAGCTATACTCCATTAATCAAGCTAGTAACCATATCACTAGCAATCCAATATTCCACGAGAGAACAAAATGCATATAAGTTAACCCCAACTAACTGACATCTTCACCAAATCCTTACCTCATACACAATTCTCATCTCTTATTAGCAAACTGGGCATGGTTAATATTTATGCTTCAGCTTGAGGGGGAGTATTAAACTATGTATTGTAGGGCTAGAGCATACTTAGGCTAGTGTGCATTTGGGTTGATCTAAGCCCAGTGGCATGCAATGTAATTTCTCATACATTATTAATAAATAAATAAATAATGAGAGGGACCCAATAGCAAACCAAATCATGCTACCCTCATCTTTACACGTTAATCAACCACTATCTAAGACTCTAAGTCAAGTCCAAATCTATTGTTGGTTTTTTTTGTTCACAATGTTAGACATGTGCGCTAGTGCCAAATTGGGATGTTTGCATTAAGCCCCTCCATTTCATGCGAGTACCATTCATAATCCTTTTGATGTTACCATAGGGGCTATTTGAATTCGAGCAAAAGTTGTGTCATTGACATGCAAGTGTGGACAAAAGTACATGTCCATGGTATGTCAACCATGGACAAAAGTACATGTCCATGGTATGTCAACCATGGTTCTAAGACTCATCGTAGTTGGTGCAACTCAGACTCAGTGGGAACCAATCCAGTTCAACACCACGAGTCACCTCCGACTCGGATGAGTTGGGCTGGTTTAGTCCTAACTTATGCAAATTATAACTCGACTTGGCACCGAACGAGTCAATCTAAGTCGCCGAGCCTTTTAACAATGTTGTCAACCCCCTTATGCTCAAGAACCTAGGCATTTTTGAACAAATAGTTTAAAACAACTAGCCATTAAAGCATAGATTGGTTGTCTCAACTAAAGGGATGGAATTACTTGTCCCTAATTCGATGCAAATTAGGAATAATCCCATCCGTGCACATATATCACACTTTCCAAATGTGCAACGTGTATGACACATGTGCCACCATCAATCTTCAAGCACCCAAAAATGTGGCAGATGTGTCAATGTGCCACCATCTATATTAAGCTCCCTAGATGTGCCAAAATACATCCTTACTCCTTGTTTCAAGGTGTTTAACAAACAAGGAACAAAGTAACTAGTCAGCAAGAACATGTTCATAATCAGGTGGTCCCAATAGCTTGTCAATAGACTACTAGTCAATGACACAACTTTGCTTGAATCCAAACCCCATGGTGTCAACATTTAAAACATTTCATGGTATTACTATCTTCAAATCCCACAACCTGAGGGAAGGTGTGCTTTCTCATTACACCCGGCATGAGTATCACAAACGAAGTGGTAGGACTCACATTCATTTGACCCAATGAAGAAGCATTCCTTCAGGAGATTGTTCCGTTTGATGAAGTCAAGAAAAGGACTAAACTCCACAGGCTTTGCCTTCATTCCCTGCTGCTCTGCTCTGCCAACACCACAGACCAAGTTTCAGCTTCTATGGAGGCATCAAATAAACATTTCACTCATATAAATCCCAGAGAAGTCCAGATAACAATTACCAACCAGCCACGACACAATGTTTTCAACAAAGTTCATAACAAAGATCATGGCTTGTGTGGAAAATGGAAGAACAGAAATAGGAGTGAATGTTTTAAGCATAGTTCACAAACCAGGATTCAGATAGTCAGTAGGTTAAGTCAATCAGGGACTCAGTGGATCAACCAGGTGGGTCCTGACAATAATTTCTACTATCACACGTCTGAAGCCCTGTCCATCCACACTCAAGCACATATGCATATATAACACGTCTGCAGTCTGAACTTTCCATCTAGGCTACAGGAGACAAAACAAACAGACAGCTGGAAGATCTAAACTGATCGGTCTGTGTGATGGAAAGCTTGGACTGCATGCACATGAGCATATTGGCATGTGTGATTGTGGATGGGGAAGGCTCCACCATCCAAGCGCATGGACTTAGCAAACTTCATGAAATAACCAGCTGCAGCAGCATCACAATCGCCAAGGAGATTTCTGGGCATTCCCCATCTATGGCAGGGCTCATGGAATTTTTTTTTTGCTTTTTCTTTTTCTTCTTTTCCTTATTCCATTTTGACCAAACTGGGAATCAAGATCACCAGGACAAGTCTTGCCCTGAACCATTATGGACCCAGTTTCCCATACCTGATCACCAAGCAAGTGATGGGCTCAAGTTGATTCAGGTGAGTCCAGGGTTCAGAAGCCGGTTTGTGAACTATGGTTTTAAGACCATATGGATACAAAATCATCTGCTGGAAATAAATATATAACATGTGAGAAGACCTATAGACCCTTCAACATATTGCCCAAGAATACAAATAAGTAAATAACCAGATGTGATTTATCCTCTACAACATGATATATATATATATATATATATATATATATATATATTTATATGCACATGTTTGTGTGGGGAACAATCAGATACAACTAATTTTCCCATAGGCTTTGGCCTAAAAAGCTGCATTGGGCACATCGGCAGTCCAACCAACAAGTAACAGGTCGCACCATCCATTCATTCCAGGCCACAGTCTAAAAATGCACCAATCAATTGATCCTAATCATCCATACATTATCCACTTATGTTACAATCCTCCATTTTCCAATCCATAGATCAGACGTTAGCATCATCTAACAACAGTGACTCTTTAGAATCTACACAATCCAAGGTGGAGCCCAACAAATTGGATGGTTCAAGTTGATGATTACACTTACTTTTCTTTCAATTATGTTGACTGTTCATTGTTCACACCATTAATTGGATTGTTAGGATCATCAAATTGGTTTGGTTTTTGCACTATTGCCCACAAGAGTGGGCTACAATGAATGGATGGTCAGTAGTGCCAAAATGTCCGATACAACTGGTTGTATTGCAGGCCTATGGCCTGTGGTAAAACTAGTCGTATATGATCACTACTCTGTCTATATATGCATACATGTAGGGAATTAACAAGAAGAGCCAACCTGATTGATAAATACACCCTTCTTTTCTATTTTTGTTAAGAGAATGGTATAACTTTGAACTACCCCACCAATACTAGAAAGGGCCGGTGTCTCTATCAATCAAGTTGAGTGTAAATAGTGGATCCCCATGTGTTTGTATGTGTTTGCACGTGCACGTGTATGATAGAACATACATGCCTAAATGTTGAATTGTCAATTTCTTACATGACAGATACCAAGCGAGAGGGAGCATTTGGGTCATAGTTAAGTAGCAAAGCTGCCTTCAATGGTTCACCTACAAGGAAAGACGCCTTCTTGTTCATTGTCCATTTGATATTTTAAAAAAATAAATAAATATAAAATAAAATAAAATAATCACTTAACAAGCTCTGAATGTCCTCACCAGAAGAACCAACATTATTAGAAGCCCACTTCTCCCAGACTCTATGTGTGAATGCCCAATCCATTGTAGCTGGCAAATAATCGCAAATTTTAAATTGCATATGATGTAAAGAAAACTTCATTTCACAACACGATCTCATAAGCAAATCTCAAATGGTATAATGGGAAAGTTTTTTCATCACATCAGGATTAAAAACCTTACAAAGCAAGAAAGACAGGCGAAATAAAATTGTTCAGCGAAGTCCCTGGATACTGAAAAGCAAGCTGCTCAATCTCCCCCCCCCCTCAGGTAACATATCATGATCCAATTCAGTTCCCATTGTTTATGAGTCAACTGCAATGAATGTCAGTCTGAGGATATCCATGCAACCCTCACAGGAGAAATCAACGTAGGTTCCACCCTTATGTTTCCCCATGTAATATTCCACCTTTGTTTGCCATCATAGGCTTCACCCGCATCACATGCTGATATCTATTACTTATCCCATCTTCAATTCTTTGACAGAGGTCATCTGGCAAACTAGCTTCGGCAGCTAGACTTAGAGCATCACGAACCAATTTATACGTGTAATCGCGAGGAACAGATCCTCCATCAACCATCTCAACCAGCAAATCCCGTGCTTCCAACGGCCTTCTCGCTTCACAAAGCGCATGGATGATTGGGGTATAAGAACTTGAAGTGGGTATCCCATGGTTTCGTGACCTCATGCTACTCATCATCACAATGGCCTTATCTATCTCATTAACAGCACTATAGTATCTAATGAAGGAGTTGTAAGTGACCCTGTTGGGAGTGAGACCCTTCTGAAGCATATCGTCGAAGAGCTCAAGCGCCCTACCGATCCGATACGTCTTGCAGAGGCCATCAATCAAGCAATTGAAGGTCACAACGTCTGGTACAAAACCCTTGAAAAGCATGTCTCGGAACAAATGGTTGGCCTCCCACAACCGCCTCCTAATGGCCTTGCGGCACCCTGTCTGCAGGCTATGCTTACAGTAAAACCCAATTAAGATCGTGTACGTAAACGTGTCGGGCGGGCATCTAGAGCCCGGCATTTCCATCTGATCCAACAAGAACCTTGCCTTCTTGAAAAAGCCAACCCTACAAAGGGCACAAATGATCGTGTTGTAAGCGACCACATCAGGCTTACAGTGGAACTGCTTCATTCGGTAGAATGCTGCCAATGCCTCCTTCACCAGGCCCTCCTCTCCAAGAAACTTTATGACGCAGGTCAAGGTAGCCGTAGTCAGAAGATTCCCACTCCTTCCGGCCATCTCCCGGAGAAATTGCCAGAGCTTCTTTAAGCTATTGCCCTTTGCCAGGACATACGCCATCTCCCGACAAGTGGCCTCCACATGAACAAACCCGCATTCGCTTTCGACCCAAGAGAAGAACTCCATAGCTCTGTCCACCCCCTGCTCGACTCTGACGGGGTCTCTGTAAGCTGCAGGCCCGCCAAGGCGTAGCCCATTGCGCGAGCCCTCGGCTTCTTGCCGTAGGTCCCGCTGCTTGAGAGGGGAACGCCTCCGGAACCCCTTCTGCCGGCCGACGGACCGTGCGCTCTGGAAGAAGAGCATCGGGACTGCCCTCAAGACCTCGCGGACGGCGTCAACGGTCCATACGCGGCGGAAGCACCCAGACGTGCCGTCAAAGGGCCTGTCTTGGAGCATAGCGTCCATCACTTGCCGGACGAAGGCTTCACGAGATTGGGGATTTGACAAGGTGGGGTTCATCGGCGCCGTCAGTGAGCATCGATGTTCGGCATTGTCCGGCGACGATGTCAACGGCTGGGATCGAAGGGAAACATGTGGGCGCTGCTGGAGTAGCAGATTGCAGAAGTGGCGGACCCTCGATCTTTTGAGTAAAGATCCGACGGTAGCCATTGATTGATGGGAATTTCGCTATTTATCACCACAGATTTTTCTTATCTTTTTTAACATTAGGAAGATAAACGTGCAAAACGAATTTGAAAACTTCCCGCCAAGGTAGAGAGAGAGAGAGAGAGACGAAGGAAAAAAGAAAAAGAAAAGGAATTCTGGGAAGTGTAGTTTGCTCAAGAAAACCCTAGAAAAGAGAACGGGGAGAGGGTCTCACATTGGACGGTTGTGATGCTCGGCTGCCAGCTCGGTCCCGCCTTCTTCTCCCTCGGTCGGTACAATGGCTTTCTCCACCCTTTATGCTGGGGAGGAGTAGCTGCTGGCGTTTCAATAGAAATAGAGCAAGCAACGGGGGGCGCGGCTTCCGTGGCTCCCCGAACCCACCAAGTCGTGTGGATCCCGATGGGGCCCACTTTGATGTATTTACCTTAAATCCACGCTGTCTATCCGCTTCAACAGCTCATTTAGGGCCTGTTTCGGACCGTGGATTTGAAATCCTCCTATTGGGTCTGGCGCTTTGGATTGGGAATCAACTTTAATCCAAAGTAGTTGTGCATGGTATATTTAGAGGGGCTTAATTTAATTACTAAATCAATTTTAATGTCTTTAATTAGTGAACGTATGAACTGTTTAACACAATAATTGCAATAAGCTCGCTGAAATATATGCTTTGTCCAAAAATGATAAAAATACAAGTCTTGGATGGGCCACAAGCACACAATCATATCTGAGTGACTAACCAATGATTTGTAACCATTGATTCACATGAAGAATGTTTGTGTGGTGTTGATCATCATATTAAAATAATTACAATGATACAATTGATAATCTTGTTTTGGGACATCATTAGTGGGCCATGTGCCCAATAGAATAATAGTCTAGTAATATATATGTTACACATGCAACTCATAGGAGAGTTATAGGTATAATTCAAGCTCCCATCATGGATTTCAAATCCCTCCTCGAGGGAAGCCCTATTTACTTTATAGTGCCAAACAACTAGAGAATTTGATATCCTCTCACGGCCCCTTAAGGTTGTCGGCCTATAAATGAAGCATACACAAATGTTAGTTGGACAAGATCATGGGAAACAATGGTGATTAACCATTAATAACTTCTTATGGCCACAAAAGTATTGGATCAAGTTGATATTTGTGCGGTCCCTTCATCCAAGTCTTTTAAACCTTAGCAACAGGTTAGATAGAAAATAAACATTCTAGTGGCCTTGAGAAGTTTTTAATGGTGAGTATTCAATCACCACTTTTTTCTGTGGTGTGGTTCATTTGAGATTTGGGTCCGCTTTATTTTATTTTATTTTCTGGAGAATACTCTAAAATGAGCTGGAAAAATGAGTGGACCCCCTGAATTTAATGCACACACATCAAGGTGGGCCCCAAAGTCATGGATCCCTGACTGTGGGGGCTCACCTTGATGTATGTGCCTTATATCCATGCCGTCCGTCAATTTTGAAAACTCATTTTAGATCATGACCACAAGCGGACCATAATACAGGAAACCGTGGCAATCAACCATTAAAAACTTACCATGAGCCAGGAAGGTTTTGGATCAAGTTGATATTTTGTGGTCTCTTCATGCAGGTCTTTTTAACCTTAAATGGCAAATGAACATTTTAGTAGCCCATGGAGTTTTTAATGTCAAGGATTCAATCATGATAGTTTCCTGTTGTACCACCGAAGATTTGGATTTGCTTCATTTCTGAATCATGCTCTGGAATGAGCCGCCAAAATGGATGGACATTGTAGATGTAAGGCACATATATAATAGTCCTCACATACATAATAGATCCCTCTACCGACCTTGGTGGATTATGGGATCCACCCAAACCACGTGGGGCTGACTTAATGATGATGGCTAAAGTAGATAGGGATTAGGTACTACCCAACTAAGACTTAGTTAGAGCCGGATGGTCCTAGGGTCTCTGAAGGGCACCTTGGTATATATTTTTTATTCACACCGTCCATTCTTTTTTAGGTCATTTCAGGGCATAAACCCAAAAATGCTTATCAAAGGCTCAAGACGGCCACACCACAGGAAGCAGTAGGGATAGAAAGCCTACCATTGAAAATTTCTTGGAGGCTACAAAAGTTTTGGATTAGAATAATATTTGTGCTTTCCCTTCTTCCAGGTCCATGTAACCATATGAAAAGGTTGGATGTCAAATAAATATCACAGTAGGCCCTAAGAGGTTTTCAACAGTAGGAGTTCAATCCCCACAACTTCATGTGGTGTGGTCAACTTAAGCCTTCAATCTGCCACATTTTGGGTTCATGCCTTAAAATGATCCGGCAAAAATAGATGGACAGCGTGGATAAAACATATACATGACGGTGGGCCCCTCAAAGCCCCTGACAGGACCAAGGTGTTCGGGATATCTGATTGTGGAGGCCCACAATGATGTATGTGTCTTATATCCACATTGTCCACCCGTGTGGACTCCACACGCTACCCATGTGGACAATGTGGTGGGTCCCATTCGCTGGCCACATGTCAAAGGTGGGTGGGACCACATGTAATGACCCTATTTTTGGTGAATGACTTGAGACATTGACTAAACAAATTAATAAATTGATTTTTTCTTTATTAACAAAATTAAGCACTTAGTGTAGTTAGTAGGAGCATTCTTGGTAGAGGGATAAGTTAGTTTATTGATTCCCCGTACAACAAGTGTTATTTTTTTGGCAAAATCCTCAAAACCCTGGTGGAATCTTCTGGATTTATAACTCTTCCTCTATTTAAAGAGAAGATTCGTAGAAAATTACTGCAAAAAACCCCAAACCTAAGTAAGAGTAAAGAGATAAGCCCTGCAGAAGAGGAGCTTCTGCTGGTAAGAATTCATCTATTCATCCTTTATTTTTCGTAAATTTCTATCTGAAACCCATAGATTTAACCAATAAGCATGAAAGATTAACCCTACACCCATCGCTTGAATCTATGGAGGAGTTTTGTAAAGAAGAAAACAGTTTATGCGCAAATTTTGCATGTTAGAAGATCGGCTTTAAGAAACCAGCTGTATTAGTTTAAGAGATTCGAGTCGGAGGATCCTAAAGCCAAATCATGTCAGGACTTAGAACCCTAGAGTGATCCAAGTGAGGGGTTTCCTACAATGATCCGCAAATAGTATGGATGAAGATAGTTTATGCTGAAAAATAGTTTTCAATTTCTACTTATGGATTCTAGATTTTTTAGAATCAAGAAATCATTTGGTTATTCCGAATTTGACAATGAGAAAAACCATTGGATGGGCTGGACCTGATCCAGAAATCCATGGTTTTCATAAAAGCTAGGGAAGAAGAAAAGAGCTCCTAAATTTTTTGAAAATTGGATCGTGTGACTTCAGTTAATCGATCAAAGTCAGTGTTTGATCGATCGAATAAGTCGATTTTTGTCCAACAACCAAAGTCGAAAAATCATGTTGAGTTTCAATTGATCGATATCTAGGTTCGATCGAGTAAGGGTCTCCTCGAGTGGTCTTTATCGATCAAGGGTACCGATTGAGAATGACCACATTGATCTAGCACGCAAACTGATTTAATCCAACCAAGTTTGATTGATCGATGAGCAGAATTCGATTAATCGAAGGTGGCCAAAAGTGTCTTGAGACTTAAGGAGCTAAATTCAAATTTTATCAATCCATGGTCAACCTATCGGAAGATCGATCTAGGGCCCTCAATCTATCTCGATCAATCGACTACATTAATTGACAACCCCTATTGTTTTTAAACTTTTATGATTAAGAATTAATGTTGGGTCATCTTACTTAAATCGAAAGTAGACCCCCACTTGTTCAAATAATGTGATTGAATTGTGGTATGCTAAAAAATCTTAATAGGGATTTGAAGTATAGTTTCTAATGTGTTCAATTATTCGAAGGATTCGACCCTACATAAATAGGTGAGTAAATCCCAACGTGTCTCATACATGTACGGTTAAAATGGAAAATGTGATTGTTGTGACCGATGTATATGATATGATTTTCATGTGACTGTTGTATGGTTATGATAACATGATCCATGTTATATGACATATTATCTTTCAAAAATGATATACACATATTAAACATGTAAACATGTCAATCATTAATATTTTAAGTTTGTTATTCCTCTCAAAGAGAGGTGTATTTATTAACTATACATAACCATGCATGGATATTGAGCACACATGACACGCATCCATCGTGATTGCATGCACACCTGGGGGATCTCCCTAAATGGTAATGCTTAATACATTCGTTACCAGATGCCTACAATAATTGAAACCTACTCACGTAGTAAATGTATGATTACTCATGCCTACCTAGGTGAATGTCTGACAGATATAGATTGTCAATGGCTACCTATAGTGGATGTCTGAATGGTACAGTTTTCGAGTTGATGGATATCCAACCTAAGTAAGTGGACAATCATCCCACTTGACATCCTCCTCGTGACATTTTTGCATTCATGCTCATCTTGGATACACAATATTTCCATTATATTGTGATATCTTATATTGTGCTATGTATGAATCATGTTGGGTTCACTCACTAGCCTGGCAGCTAATGTTGTAAATTAACAACTGTATAAAGATAGACAATGTAGGATGATCTAATTGAGTGTTGGAAAATGAGGCTGGGTTGGTGGATGAAACTAAAGACCAATGGTCGTATTTGGCAGAAGACGAGCTCACTGCATCAGACAGCTGAATTGATTATGTGATTAATTCAAGGAGTTTTAGTTTCCATTCAATTGTTGTTGATTTGATTAAATTTAAAATATGATTATGCCCATAACCTTGTTAGACGATGATTAATTAATTTAGTTGAATATAGTCCCAAATGGGTGGACTTAGATCAGTTTTGATAATTATTTTATAAATGAAGAATGTTATCGAGAGAGTGTTAATAAACGTAGTGAAAACAATTGGTTGTATGAATGTTGATGTGATGACGATCTAGAATATATGTAAATTGTACCTCTTAATAATTATATAATGAGCGGATTCATGTACAATTAGTGTACAAGTCATGGACCATAACTTGGGTCTAAGGGTGCACACTCTGTATTCGAAGTGCGGAGCCCGACACCACATGCTATATACAATGGACAATGGGTGGACCCCACATTCAGTTGATTTTGAAATAGCTCTAAACCAAGCGGACACTTGATTTGGTGTGGACCACTATGATGTAGGTATGGGTAAATTTTCTTTTTAATGTAGTAAACTAATAGTTAGGGATGTTGGCTCTACTAGTGGGCCGCACTTTATGGTTTAAAATTTACATTAAATGCCATATTGGGGACATTATTTCTTAATAAGGGATGAACTACCATCAATGCACTCATATGTAGACCATTCTAGTGAGCCACTAAGTTACCCACCAAAAAGGGGTTATTCGCAAGTAGACTATAATTTCTAAATTTTATAATAAACTACATGACTATGGACCATATTATAGGATTGCCATCTTCTTTAAGTACAAATCAGATTTTATTTTATTTTTTTTACCGCATGATCTGTATACATGTGTACAGGAGGATTTAGAAATGTATTTTAAATGCATGGACTTGTATTGGGTGATTCGGGTAGCTCCCAACATATATACATATATACATACATACATGATAGATAAAGTGACAAATCCCTGGATCTTTACTCTTGCTCCAGTGGTAGACTCTCAAGAGTTTCAACACCCGGTCAAGGGTTCGAGTATCCATAGGTGGTGAAATCCCACTACAGCGTGAGTGTGTGGGTGTGGGCGCGTGTGTATTAAATAAATAAATATAAAAAAAGGTGACAATTCCCAAAAATTAAGAAAATATTTTAGTAGTACTCAAACTTAGTAATTATCTACACTAAATAAAATTATAAATGACTAAAAAGTGTATTTGACAATCAAGAAGCCACTCTCGACAATTTTAACAAAAAAATATTAGGAAGAGAGAGTACACTCATGCAAATTTCTCTGTATAGGTAAGTATAAATTAAACTCTATATGGATAGTAGAATTTTGTATGCATCTCTTAACTTATATGTATTACAGTTAATATGTCTTATGAATTAAATTGCATTGAATTGTGAAATATTTGGGGAATGGACATAATATTTCATAAGAATGAATACCAAATAACTAGGAAAATAAGTTGTCCCTTAAATAGATAGGAGGAGAGGTCTCGTGTGCAAAACCTCAACCCTAGTTGATACCAATAGGGCCTCCGTCAAGGACTACGAGTCGGGTAGGATAGAAGTCCAACCAGCTCATAATGGGTTACTTAATGATCTAGGTCATGAGTGATAGCTAATTAGACCAGAAGATTTGTCAATACGCGAGGTTTATACTCTTGGTATGTGTTCCATTACTCGAGTTAGGGCCAACTAGCACTAGTCAGGTGGGTGTCCCTGGTGGTTCAAATAATTAACTGTACAGATTTTTTTTATGGAAACTCAAGCAAGTGGCCCAATCATGCATTGAAGTATCTATATTTTGAGAACATCATGTCCAGTTTTATCCGCATCGTGTATGAGTTATAAATGCATGAATTGTACTTACTAGGCTTTGATAGCTCACCTTGTTGACTATTAACCATCCAAGATAAAAGAATACGTGCATCGCTTGCGCAAATTGCCGGATAACGTTTATAATATACCACTTGAGCAAGCGGAGCATAACATAGCCTTTATAGAATGTTGGGAGAATGGGCTACAAAAGACGAATGAACATTTTATTTGTTTGAACAATTATATGATTTGGAATATTTCATTTATTTTCTTAATTAGGATATTTATTTGGTTTTTAGTTCAAATAATGGGATGTGTAAAGAAACATCTTATGAGTAGTTCACGATATATTTGAATTATTGATTTAATTAGCATTTTTTTTATTCATGTCATGAGTTTTTTTTTATGAATTAATGTGATTATTTAAATTTTTCCCTAAGTCACACCCTTAACTAGGTAGCTGGGTTAAGATGGCTCCAGTTCCCAAATTAAGGGTGTGACATTAAGAGGCCATCTCATTAAAATACTTCATAAGTGATATGAAGTTGTTAAAGTCTGATGGGCTAGTTTAACTTTTTCTTTTTTAATTTTTTTTTGTATAACCAAGCTTCCATTGCCTTAGTGAAATTCCTAAGGTTCATTATTAGACAAAGCATATCAAGATGAAGTATCATTATATTAAAGATATGGTCCAAAAAGCAATATTACAATCTCATATGCACTATCTTCTGAAATGCTTGTGGCTACATTCACCAAACTCTTGTCATGGAAAGTGTTTGGAAAACATGTGGTAGGGATAGCTCTTATGTTAAGTTCAATGTATTAGCTTTTAAGGCCAAGTGGAAGCATGCTGGGAAACATGGCTATAAAAGCCTTAATCAGGATTCAAGAAAATCATGTTTTAGATAATCAAAATCTCCTACGAACCATATTGTTTTGAAACAGTTTGGAGGAGATCCATATTGGCTGGGTTGCAACTTGGGATTGGATCTTACATGTTGCTCTCAATTCAACCAATCAAGAGCACGAAGGCTTGGATCGGAAGAACATATGCATGTATGATTGTGCGGGCGTGCCAAAGTCTGCTTGAATCAAGGATATTTACTCAATTGGTCAGTGCCCATGTGAGAAGATAGACAGATTGGAGACTAGATATGAATCCAGAGTCCTCTCGGCCACCAACTGATTGATTAAATGCACGTCATACTTACGCGATTTGAGCAAGGGAAGGAGTTAACCCTCACAAATGATTCTTTTTACCTTATACTAGTGATTATAGAATCAACCGGTTTAAGGACTTTCAATTTCACCCGTGCTTTAACATGGCACTCCTCAATCAGAATAGAAGATGTGCACATATCAGAATAAATGCTAGCATAAACACGATTGATATTTATTAATGTATCGACCCTATTACAACCATCATGTTTTACACTCTTATTAAAGCGAGAAGTAAGATAAATACATTATGCACATATTAAAACAAACAATCAAGGAAAATGGTCAACAGGATATGACCGGGGTATGAACAATTGAATTGTAACTCAAATGGGAATGTGGATCTAGCAATTTAAGGTTGCAAATATTTAATACACTCCTACAATAAACAAACTACAATGGGAGCCATTGGCAGTAGTATACTAGGCTAGAAAAAGTAAAATAGGCATGAATATAAAGTAGACATGTAGATATATGTGTTTAGTACGGGGCCTCGAACTCTTCTTCAGGTGTTCCTTTTATAGCTTTCTTGAGGCGGTCAAAGCCTATCACTGGGATTTTAAGTCCTTCAAGATTCTTCGTGTGTGCTTTCCGAATATGCAACATTTTCCTTAGCAAACTTGGGTTTTCTTTGGAAAGATAGAGCTCCAGACGCGCTAGCTTCTCAGATCTTCTTTCCATAGTTGACCATTCGTAGATATGTTCATGGCCTATTAAAGATTAGACTTAGAAACCTCCAAGGCTAGCCCTGAACTGATCATGGCTAGTAACATCTCTGCTGATTACCCACTTTGTCAACCTCGAGTTGTTGGATGGTCCGGACTAACCACATTTTACTCTTAATCATCCCTAAGGTGATGGTCATAAGTGAGATAAGATTTGACACCCAATATCGATATATTATCGGACTAGGTTGGATCTACTTCTCCCATTCTTTGATTCCGAATGAGTCATGGTTGTGAACCTAACGCAATTAATGTTTATGTTCCTCCCGATCGTGGCTCAATCTAAGCCTAGGTTCGTTTGGAGATTGGTTCAATTCGCGAATATTCAGAATCTTCTAGATCGTTGCTGGTTCTTTGACGTCTCTGGAAAAATCTCCCATTTTGGAAGGATTGTAAGAGACAACCTCATTGATAAGATCATATCTAGTTGTGAGATAAGATATGCTCACCTAGCAGGTCTTTTATACCTATACCAAGCACGTTCCTCATTTAATGGGCACATGAATCATGGTCATGTGGCATGTGACAATTCGTCCCCTTAAAGGGCTTGACAAGAGCCTGAACCCTCATTATAACACCCCAGATTTTCGCTATTTTAGGATTTGCCTAAAAATCCTTTAAATATTTTTTTAATCACTAGCCACGTCATCACTTATGGACCTTTGACACTCGAGATAGGCTTATACGCGGCTGGTACCGATAAGAACCGTACAAATAGGATTTGATCGATTGTAGAAGACTAATGAATCCAACCAATCACTTAAACATTAGGTTTATCCCCATGATTTATTCACATATGGCCCAAATCTAACCGACTTACCACTGATTAATCAAAACAATCGTAACTAAATTAAAGATCTACTCGAAGTCAAGTTAGATAAAACTCGGATCTTGACTAATGGACTAAATCAACTCAGTTACTCTTTTAGCCTAAAATCGATAGTGTAGAGTGACTAAATCACCACTTTCACTAATTTCATATAGGTCATACTGTGAACTTCGTCAATCCATACGTCAACAGCTACGCCCAAGAAATCCCCCTACCCAATTTATTCCAAAAATGCCCCAATTACCCGAACAAGCTCCAGACTGCTTGTTAGTGGGCCACTAGTTCCGAAATTGTAATGTCCATCTCACCGAGCTTGTGGTCCATCACAGACGATAGACTCAGACGACACCCAAAAATAAACGATTCATGCTTTCAAGTCAGCACTTGTAAAGTGCAACTCGCCCTAGCATAGACCAAAAATCTGAATTTTAAAACAAATGGTCCCACCACTTAGAGTAGTAAATTAGGACATTTCAACCGTCAGACTCCACCTAAATTTTCACCATAAGTTGAAGATATTTCTCTGCACTTGTCCGTAAAATTTGACCATTAATCGAGGATAAGTGACTATTGATTGCAAATCGGGTCATTCCGATAAAACCCCGCATCCGTTTACCGTCAAACTTTACCCAGCCCTTTATCGAGCCATGGGGCACCTATCCCATAAATTAGATGGGCCAGGGGGCATCAGAGCAGCCCTAATAGCCTAAAATGGGTCCCACATGGCCATTATGGAAATTTCCTTAAACCTTAGGGCCAACAGAAATATTTATGGATATATAAAAGTCTAGCTGTAAGCCCCGTATCCTAGACCGTACCGTTCCATAGGCTTCTGCGGTCTTTCTGGTCTAATTCCGGCAACCTTCGACCCTTAACCAGTATTTACGCGCGACCCTGATTCTCATGCCGTCAATCCGAGTCGACTCAATCCTGGGCTTATACCTTAGCGACCGCGTCGTCGCCGTGGTTCCGATGCCACGACTTGCGCGCCGAGGCGATACCCTGGTCGGGAGATGTGGGCCAGCGTTCGGTGCGAGGAAAACGCCGCGCGTGCGAATTTCGAGGGAATCTCTATAAGGTGTCACATCAATCAATCAACCCATCAATCCCATCATGTCAAGTACACATCACCTTTCACCCTTTCCCAAGCAAGCCCCAAAGTCAAAAAGTTTCTTACAACTCATACCCTCTCTTACAACTTTTACCAAAAAAGTTTAAAAGAAGCTCTTACACCCATCACCACCACATCCATCACTCCATCACCCATCACTCCCTCTCTCTCTCTCTCTCCCTTTACAAGTCTCTCCCTTATTTTCAAACTCTCCCAAGCAAAAAGAAAAAAAATCACCATACGTATGAACCTCTCCCAAGCTTTCCAAGCATCAAGTGTGGCCCACCTTTCCATCCCTAGATCTCCCATCCTAACCATCCATTTCTCATCTTCCTCCATCAAAGAGAAGTACAAGGAGCTAAGGAAGCCAGGGAGCAAGAAGATCAAGCGGTGGGTGCTTTGATAGGGTAGTTTTAATATTTTTTTAAGATGGGCCAAGTGAGGCCAATCGATCAATGGTTTGGATCTCACTTTGGACCCTAAGATGTGGCCGATGGCCCACTTGGATCATCATGATCATTCCATGATGGGGCCATTCTCCATGGACCCCATCATGATGTTTATTTCCTTGCATGCTTAGGGTCATCTAGACCGTCTATTTTAGTGGAGAAGGGATCTCCACCGTTGGATTTCGATTTCATGGACCCACATGTAATGGGACCCACTTGATGTATGATTTAATGCAAGGGAGGGCCCATAGTGCCGGGGTCCCTCCATCACGCGGATCTCACTCTCTATCTCTCTCTCTCTCCCTCTCTATTCCTTTTTTTATGTTTGATGATAAGGAGGTTGTGTGGCCCACTTGAATGGACCCCACCACAAGGTATGTATTCCATCCAAATCACCTACAGGTGGGGCCCACTTTGCGTGTATTGTACCACACCATCCATCAGTGGTGGCCCTCATGAGGAGGCCCACCTTGCTCGGCCAGACAGTCTAGCGTCCAGGGACGTTGGACGTTTGCTGAAAAACACAAATACAAGCTTGGTTCCAAGTCAATGGAGGAGGCCCACTCATGTAG
Organism: Magnolia sinica; assembly: GCF_029962835.1. NCBI lineage: Eukaryota > Viridiplantae > Streptophyta > Magnoliopsida > Magnoliales > Magnoliaceae > Magnolia > Magnolia sinica. Next base: position 45,452,036 of record NC_080585.1, on the reverse strand, counting down.
GCCCCATCTTGATGTGTGTCTTCAATCCACACCATCCATTCCTTTCCCAAGCCCCTTTTAGGCGTTGAGCCGAAAGATGGGATCAATCAGACCTTCAGGCGGGCCATACCATACCAAATGGTAGTTTTCACCATTGAAACCTTCCCTGATTTCCTATACGCCAAAATATGTCCGATATTGGACTTGTTTTGCTCATGTTGAGCCATGGAAGGCCATTGGACGGTGTGGATTGTCAAAATGTGGACCCCACCTGCGAAAACCATAGAAAAACTGAAATAAAAATAAAAAATAAAAATACAACACAGCAGCTACTACTGCTGTGTCAGAAAGGCAGCAGCGCTGCCTGCGCACCAGCGTCCGGGTGGATGGGCAGACAGGCAGCAACCCACGGCTCCAGTCGTGGGTCCCACCTTGATGTTTTTTCATCATCTAACCCGTTCATCGAGTGGGCCACTCTTTAAAGTGGGCCCACCCCAAAAATCAACATGATCTAAAGCTCAGGTGGCCCACACCGTATGAAACAGTGGGATTGAACCTTTACCTTTGAAACCCTTTTTAGGTCCACAGAAGTTTTGGATCAGGGTGAAATTTGTTTTCACCCTTCGTCTAGGCCCACGTGGCCTTATCAACGGGTTGGATGGGGCGTAAACATTATGGTGGGCCCCACATGGAGCCCACAGTGATGTAAGTGTTTTATTGCCACCGTCCAGCCGCTGTGATGTTTATGTTATATCCCCACTGTCCAGGGACGATGGGCCTGTTGTGTGCGTGCGTGTGGTGTGCGTGCGTGTGTGGGTGTGTACGTGTGTGTTTATATGTTTATATATATATATAATATTATAATATATATAATGTTATATGTACTATATATATATTATATTATATTATATTTAATTTAATGGTGGTGGGAGGCCCATCTGAGTACTTATAGCCCATGGTTGAGGCCCACTTTGATTTATATGTAAGACCCATGGGTCGAGGCCCATTTGACGTATTAGGGGCCCATGGGTGAAGGCCCATTAAGATGCATTGGGACCTATGGGTTGAGGCCCATTTGATGCACGTATGGGGCCCAATTGGCGAGGCATTTGATGCACTCTAAGGCCCACGGGTTATAGCCCATTGCAATGTACATAAGGCCCATTGGTGCGGCCCATTGATGTGGCCCACTTAATGAATATAAGGCCCATGTGATTTGGCCCATTTGATGTATTTAAGGCCCAATGGAATGTACCTAAGGTCCATTGCAATGTGTGATCCCAACATAATTTATGTAATGATATTTGTGACAGTCGTGCCTTGGGAGCATTGTTGGTTTGACGTCCACATTGCAAGTATAGTGTGGTTAAATGTCCGCATTATATCTTTCCCTAAGGCCCATTGTTAGGCTCGTACGTGTAATGTGTAGGCCGTTTAGGCCCATCTTCGTTATGAACATCATTCATTCCATATAATATATTTAGTTCTATGATTCATGATCATATGCATCATACGTATGCTTGATATGAGAAATGATTGATCATAGCATATGCCTTCGGGCAGATTGTTTAGGGGCTCCCGTACAGGGGGTGTTGCCCTACATGAGCGCACGATACGCGCAGGATTGCTATATGACTGGATAGTGTGATTCATGCATTCGCATTGTGTGATATGGTTACTGTACACCCTAGCGACATCAGGGTCGTGGCCTCCATAGACGTATCGTGGTTGGCAGGATTGGATACCGGAAATACTGTTCTACATGGGGTGCGATAGATATCCCTGGGTGAAAGTCCCTAAACCCTTATGGTACCAAGAGGTTGCTCCAACGTCTAGACCGAGTGGGTGCATGAGCGTTGAGTGCCGATTACCAGACGGTTGCGCTTTCCACTGTGTCGTGGTCGGTTGGAAGGGGGTGCAGCCTTACCCGCCCGAGAGTAGGGGGCAATACTAGGCTGAGTCTGATCAGCTCGAGGAATGGGTCCGCTATTGACGAGCCGAGCCCGATATTGGCAGGCGGATAGTGAGGTTTTTTCCACTCACCTTATTGCGCGCGTGGGGCGGCAATCTGGCTTGGAGTGTACTAGACCCGGTGATATCCCAGATTTTGAGTTGTATTGATGTGGACTTAGATGAGGATTTGTATGCTTGAGTTACATTTCACATTGCATGGCCTTGATAGGGCCGACATCATTCATGCTTTGCACCGCATGGCCTTAGTACGGCTATGGTATTCTTGGCATTCATCAGTATGTTTCGCATTACTCTGATACTGCATAACTGCATTACCACCTTGAGCATACACTTTCACCACCCTCTAAGCTTTCTATAAGCTTATGCACGACCGTTGCATGCAGGTGACGTTGGACCGCAGCAGCGCTGAGGCTTGAGCCGTAGCAGATCATTTTGGAGCTTTTGGTCTATCTTCATTGCATTTCCCTTTATGCTCATTGTACTTGTAAAGTTTTTTATCATAGTGAAAATGTGATGGAGTTTTTGATTGTTGTTTGTGGGTTATGCCTTTGGTTATGCTTATTACGAATCAAACTGATGTTGAAAATTCTCCTTGTAGCATCCTAGGATCGGAACCTGGCGAATGGGCGTTGGGAGCCGAGAATAGGGTTCTACGGAGGCTGTCGGCGCCGGATTCCGCGATCGAGAATTTTCTGAGCCCGGTTTTCGAGTTTGGGGTGTGACACTAGCCCTTTTCTCTCTCAGCCCATAACCACAGCAGCTGAGAGAGAGAGAGAAGGAGAGAGAGAGCAAGGGAGGAGAGGGAAAGCCCTTTTTGGTGGTGCATTTGAGCTTGGAGCTTGGGATTTGGAAATCCTAGCCCCTTTCACCTCCCTATCGCCGAAAAACGCCGACTCATACCGTTGTTAGAGTGAAAGTTCGCCCCATCTAAGGTAAGATAGGGTTCCCAACCTCGTCTTCTTCGATTTTTGCAACAAACATGTGTTTTACCTCCATTCTATGCAATGTAGGGCCCCGACACCTCGAGCTTGCGGACCAGGAGGCGCTAGGACAATCTCGATGACCTCCGGCTAAGAATAGGTGAGGACCATTACCTTTAGGTGGCCGGTTATCGCGTCTAGTATAGGTTTAATGAACGTGCTTAGTGTATATTGGTGCATGTAGCTGGATTTTCCTTTTTAGGCATAACTAAGGTGACAAATAAGAGATTTCTGAAATTCATGGGAAAAGACTTGACCCCAAACCCTTAATTAAACTAAATTGCTGATGTGCATGCTTCGTTGGTTTCAAATTTGTGAATTTTCTTAATTTGCTGATGATTAATTGTGTTGCTTTTAGTTTGGTCCTAACTATGCCCAACATGCTAACATGTATTGCTGAAAATGGTTGTTAAATATTTGATTTCGTGAATCCCTAAACTTGTAGTTCGCATGCTTTGTTGTAGACATGTAATGATAAAGAAATGCCGAGTTGGTCGATTCACTTATCTGGATTGTAATGTATGATTGAACCGTAAAATGCATGATAACCTGTGGGGAATTTATTCCTACATGACTATCCATATAATTATATGAGCTGGAACATGTTGTGTAGAACCTGTAAATGAAATAGAACTTGTATATGGAGCTGCCCATGCATTGATTTTGCTAAAACTATATCTGCCTGATGTGAAATGTATGTATAGATGTCGTGATTGGTGTGTTTAATGCATAATTCTCCTATGGATTGGCCGATTACCTAGAATTATTTGGGAGGTTCTTATTAGACCTGTCTCTAAGTAAATCTAGCCCGACAGTTGAATCGTAGGTTGTTGGCTGTAGTTGGATTACACGAGATCATGTTCTCACGCCTATTAGTTATAGTTCAGCCTGTCGGGGGATATTGACCACTAGTTGACCATCCCGGTATGTTAACCTTATTTGATCACGCCTGTATGAACCCGAAGTACCCTAAGACCATTGCGCCCATTTAAAAATATGATTTACAGCCCACATAGTCTCATGAGCCGAGGATGGTGGTATGAGACACTGTGCCTGTGCTATCAACCTACGTTGGGGTGACTAGCCTCCCCTTAGTGTCCATTGAGCATTTGGACTCCTGAGCCAGGAACGGTGGTATGAGACATTATACCCGTGTTGTCGGCTTGTGTTGGGGTAACAACCTCCCTATAATGACTGCGAGTGGGACATCTAAGTTCCAATTTGATTTCGTCCATGTTATATTTTGTTCGGGATTGACGACCCCAATATAGGGCTAAGGATTACGAGAGTCACATGACCACGGTCCTTGAGCCACATGATCAAGTTAAGGGTAATAACTCCACTGGGGTATTCCGGTTTCCCCAACTTGCTGGATGAATGGACTTAACTAATCAACTTGGTTAACATGTTCCATGGCATTGCATTTATATTATTGGTAATTATGCAGTCGAGGTTACTTTGGAGGGAGTGTTGTTTCATTGCGAACGTCAGATGTCGTCGCTTAAGAGAGAGCTGATTTTTGTGAGGAGCATGCATCATATCATAATCATACATTTGCATTAATAATAGTGTTTAGGATTCCATGCTGTTTGTTGTTCATTAAATATATTCTATGCATGATAAATTGTGCGCTTATTGCTAATGATACCACTGAGTTAGCTACTCACTCCCACTCTGGGATAGTGTTCTAAAACACCAACCAGAACACATTATAAATGCAGGGTTGATGGAGTTGGACGCGCTAAATGATGTCGGCATGGACGATAAGGAGGAGCGAGCGCACTCCAGACTTATGGTAGATCTTTCTAGACTGAGCTTGACGAACACGGGGATTGAGCCAGTGTCACGCCCCGAACTCGGAAACCGGGCTCACAAAATTCCCGATTGTCGAATCCAGTGCCAATAGCCTCCGTAGTACCGCATTCTCGACTCCCGGCATCTATACACCAGGTTCTGATCCTGGGATCCTATAAGGAGGATTTCAAATATGATTTTGATTCAGTATAAGTATAACCATAAGCATAACCTACGAACAATAACCATAAGAACATCATCACAAAATTCACTATGATCAAAAACTTTTAAGTACAATGCGTCTGAAGGAAAATATAAGATAATGGAAATAATGGAAACTCCAAAAGCTCGACTACACGCTCCTGATGCTCTTATGCTACGGCTGCGTCCTAGCGTCACCTGCACGCATCGATCGTGCATAAACTTATAGAAACCTTAGAGGGTGGTGTAAGTGTGTGCGCAATATAAGCGTGCTCAGAATGCAAGGTCAGAGTAATGCAGAATCATGCTGATGCGTACATGAATATAAATCAGCCGTACCAAGGCTATACAATGCATGATATGAATGCTACCAGCCATAATAGGACCATGTAATGCAAGATGCAACTCAAACATGCCAATCCTCATCTAAATCCACATACAACTCATCAAATATCAGTGCAGTTCTCATTATGGATAATCACTGGAGTCTAGTACACTCTACGCCAGCTTGTCGCCCCTATCCAAACGCACAACTGGGAGAGTGGAAGAGACCTCACTATCCGTCTGCCAATATCGGGCCCGGCTGTCGATAGCGGACCCATTCCTCAAGCTGGTCAAAATCAACCTAGAAATTACCCCCTCACTCAGGTAGGTAAGGTCACACCCCTTTTCAACCGACCACAACACAGTGGGAGACGCGGCCTACTGGTATACGGCCTTCACGCGCTCATGTATCCACTCGGTCTCGACGTTGGAGTCATCCTCTGGTACCATCGGGTTTAGGAATTTTCACCTAGGGACATCTATGGCACCCCGATGCTAGAAACAGTATTTTCGGTATCCAATCCAACCACCCACGATGTGTCTGTGGAGGCTATGGCCCTGATGTCGCTAGGGTATACAATAATCACAATCATACAAATGTCAGTGCATGAATCACCCTACCAGACATGCAACAATCATGCGCGTACCACGCGCTCATGTAGGGCAACTCCGCCTATCAGGGAGCCCATAAACAATCCGCCCGTAGGCATATGTTATGATCAGTTACTCCTCATATCAGGCATACATATGATACGTATGATCATGAATCATGGATCTATATTAAACATGTTATATGGTGATGGGCTCTGTTCATAACGAAGATGGGCCTAGACGGCCTACACACTATAAGTATGGGCCTATCAATGGGCCTTAGGGAGAGTGACAATACGGACATTTAACCAACATTATCTTTACAATGTGGACGTCAAACCATCATTGCTCCCAAGGTATAGCGCGTTATAAAGGTTAGCACACAAACCATGGTGGAATCATGTTATAATGGGCCTCATGTACATCCCATTAGACCTCGACCCATAGGCCTTCAATACAACAAATGGGCCTCATGTACATGGGTCTTGTATATATTAAGATGGGCCCCAACGAATGACCACAACTACATCAAGATGGGCCTGATCACATGGGCCTTATATTCGTCAAGTGGGCCGCACCAGTGGGCTTGAATACGTCACAATGGACCCTCATATGGCAAGTGGGCCACATCACATGGGCCACACGTATATCAAATGGGTCACACCCAAATGTAAGTGGTGATAATAATTTCTACTATTAAAATTCCCAAGGCCCGCCATAACATTTATTTCCCATCCAATCTGATCATAAGGTCCCAAAGGATGCCAATGGTAGTCGTTCAATCCTCACCGCACAGTGTGGTCCACTTAATAAATAATCTGTCTTAATTTTGTCTCAAGCCTTAAAATTATTATGATTATTATTTATTTTCTTTTTAAATAGTTAGACGATTTGGATGAAACTCATGCATCATGGTGGGTCCCATATGGATGGACAACATAGGTAAAGCACATACCTCATGTTGGGCGCCACACTGATGGAAGGTGTGGCACACAGACATCAGTGGGTCCCACGTGGGGCCTACCATAATTTTATTTTCCACCCAATCTGTTGACAGGGTCACACAGACATGGGGCCCACTGTAATGTTTATTTGCACCCAACCAGTTGATGAGGTCACTTAGACCCTGACCCACCATAACGTTTATTTGCACCCAACCTGTTGTTAAGGTCACTCAGACCTGAGGCCCACCGTAATGTTTATTTTGCCATCCAAACTGTTGATAAGGTCACGTGGACCTGAATGAATAGGAAAAACAAATTTCACATTTGATCTGAAACTGCTGTAACCCAAAAAGGGTTCAATGGTAGGCATCAATCACCTCTGTTTCCTGTAACGTGGGCCACCTGAGTCCCTGTAGCGGCTGATTTTTGGGAGGGGGCCACTGTTAGAAGGGACCCAATAAATGTACGGTGTTGATCGTCAACACACATCAGGGTGGGGACCATAGTTGTGGTCGTGGGTCCCTGCCAGGCCATCCGTTCATCAGGCGCAGGCGCTGCCTGCGTGCGTTCTGCAGCAGCAGCGTCAGCGCTGCCTTCTTCCCTTTTTTTTTAATAAAATCAATTTTCCTGTGGTTTTTCACAGGTGGGACCCACATCAAGGAAATCTGCCCCGCCCATTGTATTCCCCGGCTCGATACCGTCAAATAGGGTCCAATATCCATTATGATTTGGCGAGTAAAACATCAATGCGGGTTTTGGATGGTAATAATACTGTTTCTTAAGGTATGGCCCGCCCGAGAATCGGATTGGCCTCAAATTTCGACTCAATGCCTAAAACGAGCTGGGGAGTGGAATAGACGGCGTGGATTTGATATGTACATAAAGGTGGGGCCTACATGAGCGGCCCACCCCAAGCTTAGTACACCCCAACGTCAGTTCACACTTTACTGTTAGCCACACCACGCCCACGGTTGCACATCCAGCGTCTAGAGACGCTGGACAGTGTGGAATAACACAGGTACCATGGTGGGTCCCACATGCACATGGCCCACCATGCATATACATATTAATATAATATTAATATAATATTATTATAATATAAATATAATGTGTTATATATACTATATAGATGGTGGATCTCTCCTAAAATGCGGTGGCCCACACCGTCTTTTGGATGGAGTACATTTAACACAATTCGGTGGGGCCCACAACATTCTAAGGGAAGGATAAGGAGAGAGGGAGAGGGAGAGAGAGAGAGAGAGAGAGAGAGAGAGAGAGAGAGAGAGAGAGAGAGATGATGATGAAGAGGAGGGACCCCGCCACTATGGGCCCTCCATTGATATAACACATATTAAAATGGGTCCCATCAACAAGTGGGCCCTCAAATCATGAAATTAATGGTAGAAACTCAAAGATCACCCACCTCTCCCTTAGGTTCCTAAGCTCCTTGCCTTCATCTTTGATGAAGGTTGATGGGATTTTGATGGTGGGGATGAGAGATGAGAGGGTGGGCCACACTTGGCTTAGGAGAGAATGTTTGGACGTATGGAATTTTTGGGGTTGCTTGGGAGATTTGAGAAATGAGAAAGAGAGTGAGGTGATGGGAATGATATGGATGGGATGATGTAAGGAAGGGGATGGGAGGATATGGTTTAGTTTGAAATATTTGTAAAAGAGGTATGGGTGAGTTTGAAAATTTGTAAAGGGGAATGGTGAGGTGGAGAGAGAGAGTTGACTTGTGGGGAAAGAGGGATGGGTTGCTTGTACCTAGGGCATGGTGTGTACTTGACTTGGATGATTGATTGATTGATGGGACATATCGTAGAGATTCCCTTGAAATTCGCAACGTGCGGCGTTTCTTCGAAATGAACGCGGACCCACATCTCCTTGCTTGGGCATCGGATCGGTGTGCAAGTCGCGGCGTTAGAACCGCGGCGTCGGCGTGGTCGTTATGATACAAGTTTTAGTTCGAGCCGACTTCGGTATGCAGGACCCGGCTTAGGATCGCGCGCAAACGTCGATTACGGGTCGAGGATTGTCGGAATTCAACCGGAAGGACCGCGGAAGCCTACGGAATAGTACGGACTAGGATACAGGTCTTATAGCCACGGCCCTAGTCACAATGGGACATATGCATGGGTGGGACTAGTTCCCTGTTTGGATATTTTTAGGCCTGTGATTTAGATATTTTTACATTTAGTGGCGCTTGATACTGTCTTATCACTTATTTATGCTTCATGCCTTGCTAAACTCTCCATTGCTTATGAAATCACCCAAATGCATTGAAATCTGGAGCCCATTAGGGCATACGTGGCACCCGGGAATTTGGGAGCCGAGTTCCTACTCGACCCCTGAATTTTGGGGGCATTACACTCATGTTCGCTTGTGCCCCAAGTGCAAGGTTGTGAAGTAGTAATCATCTCAGTGAGACTGAGGTCAAACCCACAGGGACTGAATGTGTTGTGATTTTCTGAAGTATTTAAGAATTAGAACTATAGATTAAACTAAATTTGAATTTAAAGAAGAATGTTTTAGTGAAGAAAATTCTCAATGTAAAGGAAACTAGAGTGCCAAGGATCCACTTATAGTTATCTTAATGGTATCTTACTTGATTAAATCAATACTTCAATTAAAATCAAAGTCCTAATCTATCCAGTTGGATGGTAGAGCGGTTAAAACATCATAAACAGATTCTGAACGGATTTTGAACATTCATAGGATTGGTTCGACATATGTATTAATTGTAGAGAGTTCAAAGTATCTACCATGCCCTTAGTCAATGGTAGATTAAGGAATTTTACAGATCAAACAATCACAAAATAAAGAATAGAGCATTCAAGAAGTTCCTAAGCATCCACCATGCCCGGAGTCAACGATAGATCAAAGAAAATTAAAAAATACTTCTTTATTAAAACCATAAACAATGAAATATCCAACATGAAGATCATAAACTTGAATCAAAGTAAGAAAGACATTAAAACAAAACTACAAGTTTCACCTCTTAGCTCTATCTAAGAGATTAGTTAACCATAGACATGATTAAACTAAAAATTTTAAAGAAAAATACGAAAAACTAACTAGAATAAGAAGATTGGAAGAGATGGAGAACTCCTTAAAGCACCACCGCTCCTTGCTCTACTCTTCCTACCCTAATTTGTGCCTTGAAGAACTCAAAAGATCACTTTATATAGGCTTTGCTCGGACTGACTTTGAAACCGCCTCAAATTTATGCAGTTTACGTAGCTTCGATAGAAGCTTCAATGGGACTTCGATGGGATCGAAGATTGATCGATTCAAATTTGAAAACTGTCAGCAACTATCTGCGTAAGTCCATCGATGAGATCGCCAGACCTTTGATGGCATCGAACTAGCTTCGTTATCATCGAACATGTTCTTAATTAGCTCAAAAAATGTCCAAAACTGTCTAGCGAGTTAATCCCAAAATTCATTATTTTTCCGATGTCCTCAAACTAGCTTTGATGGCATCGAACTGGTCATTAATGGGATCGAAGATATCCTTGATGGTATCGAGAATTGCACTCATATGTCCAGTAACAAAACTTGATTTTTCTGATGGGATCGAGCTTCCTTCGATGGCATTGAACATTACTTCGATGGCATCGAATTGTCAAGTTCAGCTGTTCTAGATTCTTGCACTTTGCAATCTCAAATTTTTTCCTTCTTCACTTGCTTTTCTTGGATCTTGGACTCTTAAAATCTTTAATCTTGACCTCCAAAGATCTACTCCTCACTTTGGTAATCCTTAAGCATCAAATCCATACTTTTACTATAACGCCCCGAATTTTCGTGGCCCGAGTATATACTCATACCTGAAAATCTCAAATGTTAATAATGTAAAAATTAGATGCTTCAAAATCTCACTTTTTTTTTTCATTTAGATCACATTCAGTTACATTCACGAAGGTAAACATTCACAAGATTAAAATCAACAGTATTTATTATTAGAGTAAGAAACGTTTAACTAATCTTCAAATGCTCTCTCAATGGGAGCTTATTATATCATCTTAAAGTAAACAGCGGAAAACAAATAAACAAATAAATTTCAGTGTCATTCTTCTTCTTTATTCAAATATATCTTTCACAAAATGATCATCATCCGTATCATCAACCTGTAATTCACTTACAATATCTGTATAGTTGGAGAGGGTCAATGCCTTACTCATAGTGATGGTTATCCTTAAGATTAACAATAATTCAAGAGATTCATAAGAATAATATCAGGGTTCCGATACATCTCATACTCCGCCACTACGAGTGGTATCAGTGTGCGCAACAAATGTACATGAATGCATGCCTAGCATAGTGTGTATAATCCATTATAAATAGCGGTCATCACAATATGGAATATAGTTCATATAAAACCCAGCTCGCCCCGTATCCCATACTACGGAAATTCATTGGCGTGTCCAAGTTAACATGGATTTATGCGAACATCTCAAGGCAATGCAACACGCGATTGGAAGATTTACATGACACAATTTGTTCATATAACGACCATTTGTGACATCTAATCCCAAAGGTGATGTAACACGCATGGTGGTTTACTTACATCGATTGTGCACCACTACCCAACCCATGGCATCACGTGTCGACCAAGAGGGCTGCTACCTGAAACATATTACGTTCACGATAATATATATGAACCGCTATATATGAGGCCTACAATACATCACTTGCATAAATAGATAAATAAGTTGAACAATGAGGGTTTTAAAATTTCAAGACACATGCCCAAGCCATAAAGGGAGGTAGCACAAGGCTAACCTAATAAAGAAGAAGAGTAGCAATAAGCTAACTCAATAAAAGAGAAGTGTAGCAAATATATTAACTCAACGAAAATAAGGAGAGATGAGCAAAATGTCAACTTAATATATAGTGGAAACACACGTCACTCTCAAAATTGGCAAAGGGCAAGGCTTGTATCCATCACTCTACATGAATTCATAAAAATCACGCATAATTAAAATCATACATTAACCATAATTCCCAAAATGATAAATAATTCATAACGGTCTATCAATTAATTGCATGAAAAATCACAGTAATATGAAAGTATGTAAAAACAAGATAAATCATATTAATTCAAATTAGTGTAAGCTTAAAGGAATCCCTCACATTAGCCTTAGAACTAAACCTTGGGTAGATCTCGATGTAGGAAAGTTTTTACATGAATCACGACATCACTTGAGCAAGATAGAGACACCACACATGTAGAGAAGGAAGAGGATGATGGGTCCTTACTCTTGCTCGAGCAGTAGACTCTCAGGAGTTTCAACACCCGTTCAAGGGTTCGAGTACCCATAGGTGGTGAAATTCCACTAGCATGACTGTGTGGGGTGTGTGTGTGTAAAAAAAAAAAAAAAAAAGAAGAGGATGATAGGCATCTAGGCTTCTCTCTTTCTATCATCCTTGGACTTTAGGAGGTGGTGTGTGAGTGTAGAAGGGACGCACACCCCTTTTATAAGAGAGTGGGCATGTGAGAGGAGATGCGTTTCACATCCCACTTCAATTTTATTTCTTCCATTGTGTCGGGGTCGTTGAATAGAGCCAAGGTATATGATTTTCTTGGTAATCCGAAATTTAGATTATCATATCTTGGAAATTCTCCTAGCGGGTGCCAAAAAGGTCTTAATCTCAACTAACAATCCATGCCTAATGATCAAAGCCTAATTTTGGATAAAATGTGTAGTCATGATAGGAAAATGATTAGACAAATTTAGTGGTTGATCAATGGTAGAAAAAGCCTAAATCTGAAATTTCACCTTTTACACCAAAAGGAAGGAATTGGAGTTGAGGTGGTCATCTTTCCACGGTGTAAGATCATAGATCGAGATCTAAATTTTGTATGATATCGTAGTCATATAAGGCTAAAGTGTGGTCAAAATTTGAGTTGCAATTGACGGTATAATGCGGGTCAATTAGAAGCTCCAGATTTAGAAAGAGTTGGTAAGCCTAAAACAACTTACTTCATACCTAAGGAAAAGCCTACCAAGGTGGGGTCCACACTTTTTACACTGGGTTCATATGATAGGGAAATATCTTACTACAACTACCTACGAACTTACTCACTCGATGGACACCAAAATCAACGATTAAGGGGATAATTTGTTAATTGAGTCACTTTTACAATGATCTAAGGGTTGAAATTTAACGTGTATGGTTAATTTATGATAAATAAGCATGGTATAAAATTCCACATGAAATAGATTATAAGAACTATATGATCTAAAATTCAAGGTTATAGGTTAATGGCATTAAGTATTTACAATTTTGCTATCTTTTATTTATCCAACTTTCATCATCCGTAACGTCGGACTACCATCCAAATGCATTGAAATTTGACAGACATTCTTTATTTTTCATTCTCTTTTCATCGTCCCATTTTGGGCCTTAATCGCTTACAGATGACTAAGATGCCTTTTTAATAGGCTATACCACCCCAATGTCTAAATCAACACTTTCATATATCTAATAGAGAAGCCAGCTGATAGTTGTAGTATATACCTTACGATATTCAAACTAAGTAGTTCATTCTAATATTTAAGCGGCTCGTTTGATGGATCCAAATATGATGGATGGTCAGATGACATGTTAAAAAAATAAAAATAAAAATTAATGGTTAGTATTTTAATCATATATGTAGATGGGTGTATGGTCAGTTTTGTAAACGGATGAACACAAGTAGGTATTTGAAGTGATCAAGAGGTAGAACATGTATACCATTAGATTCAAGTGACTTGTTCACATGTAAGTTCCTCAAATTGCAGTCCTGATGGTGGGTTAAACATATTTATAAGTGGTGAACAAGATAAGCAAATCAGCATCTCAATTCGATACGTGTACAAGCGGATGTAGAGATCAGGTAGTTAGTTTACCATAATCGGGTGGTCCAAAACTCAAAGTAGACAATCAGATATCTTTACCTAGCAGTGAATGGTTGATTGAATAGTTGGTTATGATGAACAAGTGAAAATACCTGGATATATGATGATCTTGATGAAAATTATTCCCAACGATCAAATTCAAGTTAGAGAATAGATGTAAGGTTAGAATATGCTAAATTGGATACATACACATGTATATACTAAATTAAATTTCATGGTAATACTCGAGAACTTTCAAAACTCGGGTATTAAAAAGTTCAGGGTGTTACACTAGACGAGCCATTATGAAGCTAGAGAATAACCAATGGTTACCCTATGAACCCTTGTGCCATGCTTTGCTCTTGGTAAAAGGCTTGCATATCCTGGATAGATCCCTAGGAGTACGTGGCCCTCTAAGCTCCATTATAGCAGGCTAATCCATTCCCCCGAAGTGGGTCGGCCGTTGGGCCATGTAATAACGGTACCTCATCTGTCTAGCTAATAGGTTTGCTCGATCTAACTGGGGCATAACTCCAAAAAACATGGTAACTTTAACGGTCGAGACCTTTTGGCTTGTTAAAGTTGTCATCATTCTGCTCTTCCTCTACTGGGTAGTAGAAGCTAGCCTTGTGGCTCATTTTGGTTAACTCTATTTGAAAGCCCAACTAGCTGTTTTGTCTTATGTCCACAGGGATGGAGATTGGGATAATGTCTTTCAAGCGCTTAAGAGTCTCCAAAGATTTCTCTTAGTGTTTCTCTCGCTTGCTTGTAACTTAGCATCTCCAGCGATCTGTTACATCACTTCGTGATTTGCTCAAGGAATGCAACAAAGTCACATGGGTGTGTCGTGATTTGCAACATTGACCACATGCTCATGGCGTTGAGCCGGATCTTGCTATTCCTCATTGGGATCGGTTAAGGAAATGATCTTTTTCAATTTTGATGGCATCTCATCTTGATTGATAAATACACACACCATTGGGTCCCACCGGGTGTGCCAAAGAGGAGATGTTGGTCTCAATTCAGTCAATCAAGGTCACTCATGTGATCGAGGGCTTGTATCAAAAGTACTTGTACGTGTATGATTGTGCAAGCGTGCTAGAGTCTGCTCAACTCAAGGATATTTACTGAATTGGTCGGTACCCCTGCATTGAGATGGACATATTGGAGACTAGATCTGGATCTAAAGTCCTCTCAATCACCGATTAATTAATTCAATGTGCATCATACTCAGGAAATTTGAGTAAGGGAAGGGGTTAGCCCTCACGAATGAGTTCTTTTTGCATTATACTAGTGATTACAGAATCCGCCAATTTAAAGACTTTCTATTCCACCAATGCATTAACTTGGTATTCCTTGATCAGAATAGAAGATTTCAACATATCAAATAAAGGCTAACATAAACACAATTGATATTTATTAATGTATCGACCCTATTACAACCGTCATGCTTTACACTCTTATTAAAGCGAGAAGTAAGATAAATAGATGATGCACCTATTAAAACAAACGATCGAGGCTGGTAGTCAGCAGGATATGATCGGGGTATGAACAATTGAAGCATAACTCAAATGGGCATGTGAATCTAGCAACTTAAGGTTGCAAATATTTAACATACTTCTAAGATAAACATATTTCAGCGGGAGGCACTAGTAGTAGTGAACTGGACTAGGAAAAGTAAAATAAGCATGAATGTAAAGTAGACATATAGATAGATGCATTTGGTGTGGGGCCTCAGGGTGTTCCTTTTATAATTTTCTTGAGGCGGTGAAGGCCCATCAATAGGCTTCTAGATTCTTCATATGGGCTTTCCAAATATGCAACATTCTCCTCAACAAACCAGGGTTTGTTTTGGAAAGATAGAGCTCTAGACTCACTAGCTTCTCGGATCTTCTTTCCGTAGTTGATCCTTCGTGGAAATGTCCGTGGCCCATTAATGATTAGGCCTAAGAACCTTCAGGGCTAGCCCTGGACTGATCATGGCCAATCAACATCTCTGCTGATGGCCCACCTTGTCAACCTCGAGTTGTTGGACGGTTCGGGTCAAACCACCAAACCACCTTTTCTTTTATTCATAACCGTCCCTAAAGTGATGGTCTGAAGCGAGATGGGATTTAATACCAAGTTGGATTTAGTTCTCCTATTCTCTTGAATTTAGACGGGTCATGGTGGCAGACCCAACCCATATGATGTTTTTGTTCCTCCCAATCATGGCTTAATCCAAGGGTAGGTTCGTTTGGAGATTGGTTCAATATGTGGATCTTCTGGATCACTACTTATTCTCCAAACATTTCTAGGAAAATGTCACATTTTCGAATGACTATAAGACACGGACTCGCTGATGAGATCATATCTAGTTATGAGATAAGATATGCTTGCCCAACAGGTCTTTTATAATTGTGCCAGGCACATCCTTATTTTAATAAGCATATTAACCATAGCCACGTGGCGATTTGTCCCTTAAAGGGTCTAATATATGTATTGTCGTAATAATGGCAGAATGTGTAATGCCGAAGGAAGATCAAACACTCTTAACACTCTTCGGGTGCGAATATAATTAGGACTGTATTTCTATTGGTCCATGTCAGGACACCAAAAAATGGGTGTTGACATTACCCTTGCTCATAAGGAAGTTGATCCATATGCAAGATCATGCTGTAACAAACGATTTTCTCAACGGGTGGATGCATTTGTAAAATCTTGGCTGACATGATCATGGAGCCGGCAGCACTCAGACAAAAGTAAACAAACTGTGGAAGACAAGACCAATTTCCAAATCCTAAGTACGTGCGTGTCGCACATGACGAAGAAACTGGCCTGACATGAGATCTGATATCTAAACGGTGGGAAATGGCCTGATGCACTCTTACCTTTCACACGTGATCTTCATTTCCACGTGTAAGGGGAGTAGCATCTCTTTCGTAATTAACTTGAAGCATCCGCACGATGTGCAAGTGCACAACAGATGCAAATGTAGAAAGTTTGTGTGAGATCCCAATCATTCAACACATGGCACAAAATCAAGAAATGTCGAGCGTCATATCGGCATTAACTGCACACGTGTGTATCATATTAGAGTATGTTTTCCGAATAGTCCTTTTGAAAATCCACACGGTTACTTTCATGCCGTCTAGACGTGTACGTAGTAGGTACCAGGAAGATTCTTATGTGCTCAAGGTAGATGTGAACCAGGCCATCTGCGTATGCATAACACATGCTAATGTATAAAAGTTTGTGTAAGATCTAATGCAAGATCCAAGTCCTTCAACATGTAGACCCCGCTCTTAGCATGCATGGCGCAAGATTCAAACAATTCTGAGCACCATACGTGCACTTAATCACAATCTGCATATAAATGCGTGTGCCCGTGCACTTAATCACAATCTGCATATAAATGTGGGTCCTTGCTCTTTCCCGGGTGGTAGACTCTCAGGAGTTTCAACTCCCGGTCGGGTTCGGGTACCCATAGGTGGTGAAATTCCACCAGTGTGAGTGTGTGGGCGTGTGTTTGCGTTTGTGAAAAAAAAAAAAAAATTAAAAAAAATCACAATCTGCATATAAATGCGTGTGCCCGTATATACTTCCGACTCCATCTCACAATGTTCATGTTATATATATATAGAGAGAGAGAGATGCTCATCTACGCACGTACGCACCTTTGCACACATGTCATGGGAGTTGAATCCGAACGGTCCTAAGATGCTGAATCCCATGAAACCCCATAAGGTGAATTTTCACCCTGATCTAAGATTCTAGTGGGTCATAGCAAAGAGAAATGCAAATTAAGAGAAGAAACTGTTTGCCTTTTTCATGGCCCACCAAAGTTTTGGTTCAAAGTAAAAATTGGTACCAGGGGGTTTCATGAGGTTCTGCTTCATGTGGACAGTTCAGAATTTCGAGACGCATCACGTATGATGAGTTCTCAAAAAAGTTGGTAGGTAGTCCGTGTTCGCAGGTGAGCGTTCCGCTATATATATGTCGAGCTAACGGGAACCCATGAGGTTGAGCTGTGTGGGCCCCACCATGATGTATGTTGAACATCAACATCGTGCATTTGATGGATCCCCTTTAAATTATGGGACATTCCAAAAATCGGCCGTATAAGGAACTCAAGTGGAACTTAGGTGGGCCATACCATCTAAACTCATGTGAAGACATGCCTAAAACATATAAAAGCACTTGGTGGAGCCCACCTGAAATTTGGATGCATTTGAAACTTGGTCAAACACCTCATCCAAGTGGGACACACATAATGGATGGGCTGGATTTGTGAAACACATCTCAGTGGGCCCAACAAATGATTATAAATGTTTTAATGGAGGGTAACCTCTCTCAACTTTTGTATATGGTGTGGCTCACACAAGTCAGGGATTGACTTGATTTTTAAGCCTCAGGCCCACCATGGAATGGTACATCTGACTGATGGGCTAGATATTTGACACGCATCACGGTGGGGCCACACAGCTTGACCTCATGAGAAGTTCCCATGAGCTCGTTTCTCTACATATATAAAGACACACACACACCTGCGAACCAGTTCGTACGTACTACATACGAACTTTTTTGAGAACCCATCATATGTGATGTGGATCCAAAATCTGAACCGTTCATGTGAAGCAGCACCTCGTGAAACCCCACGGGACCAAGTTTTACTTTGATCTAAAACTTTGATGGGCCATGAAAAATGAAAACAGTTTCCTCCCTTGATTTGCATTTCTCTTTGTTATGGCCCACCAGAATTTTAGATCAGGGTGAAAATTTGTCACAGGGGGTTTCATGGGATTCCGCATCACATGGACCGTTCAGATTAGACACCCATGACACGTGTGCAAAGGTGCGCATGTGCGTAGGTGCGCATGGGAGCATGACTCTATACACACACATATCAACCGCATGTTACCTTTCTATGAGGCCAAGTGCTGTCAGCACGCTAGCTGTTGGATGGTGAAAATTTCATACGGACGATGAGATTTTATAGATAGAGTGGAGAAATAAAACCGGTGAAACCGTCTATTAAGATAACCTATTATATAAAACCGGTGAAACTGGCTATTAAGATAACCTATTATATACTCAGTCGTACAAAAAGTGAATTTTACCCTATTTCAGCGGTAACCGAACATCCGTTTTTCAAGCTCATTTCAACTCATTTTAAAAGAAATCAGATTGCAAACTGAGTTACGAGCGTACTGAGTAAACTTAGTTGGGCCTACCGTCAATGTATGTAGTTTATCCACTCCTTCCATCCGTTTTTCCAACTCATTTAAGGTGTTGAGCCTAAAATTGAACCAAATCCAAATCTTAATTTGATCATATCACAAGAAACAGTGGAAATAATGATTTCAACACTTGAAACCTCGCTAGGCCCCATAGTGATGTTTATTTGTCAACCAATATGTTCATAAGATCACACAGACATGGATGATGGGAAAACACAAATATAAGTTTGATCCAAAACTTTTGTAGCCCCCAAGAATTTCTCAATGATGGAAGTTCAATTCACGCTGCTTCCTGTGGTCTCATTCATTTCATATTCGGATATGCTTCACTTTTAGTTCAATCCCCAAAATTATCTGATAAAATAAATGGACAGAATGGATAGAATACATAAATCATAGTGAACCTCACAGAGTTTACTCGGTACGCTAAGCATACTAGTTACTCATTACACTATCGGCTTCCATTTTAAAAGGTGTAATGGACGCGACGCTGATGTCCGGAGCTTGGAGACACCGGCCTCCATTCCCATGCTTTGAGGAGCTACTCTGGGGCGTCCCTAAGAGAAATTCTCAACTTCCCTTTGGATTTAATTCAGGTGACTAGATCTTTAAAATCTATGTCATCCATCCATTTTACCAACTCATTTTAGGACATGGTTCAAAATTGAAGCATATCAAAGAAAGCTCAAGTGGACCACACCAAAGAAAAAGTGGGATAATGCGTCCTCGGTTGAAACCTTTCTAGGAGTGGGGGCCATCTTGATAGATTTACTATATATCCATGCTGTCCATTTGTTTTTACTGCTCATTTTAGGTGATGAGTTTAAAAATGAAGCAGATCCAAATTCCAGGAGGACCACACTACAGGAACTGTATGGATTCAACACCCACCGTTAAAAACTTCTTCTAGGCAACAAAAGTTTTGGATGAAGCTGATATTTGATTTTTACCTACATTTATCTAGGTCTGTGTGACCTTACAAACACATTAGATGGCAAATAAATATCACGGTGTGCCTTAGTTGATTTTAATGGTGGATGCCCAATCAAGATTGTTTCTTAAGGTGTGGTGACTGGAGAGTTGGGTCGGCTTAATTTGTGAAATCATGCCCTGAAATAAGCTTGAAAAATGGATGGCCGGTGTGAATATACAATACATATTTCAATGTGAGTCCCATGGTCAGGGTTGCACTGTGTTCGATCAGGTCAAGGCCGCACCTAATCCACTCGTAAATTGAGAATTGTTGACTGTTTGAGGAACCATGCCTTGAGTTCAATAGTTCTACTGGTAGGACCATTAGTCTCTCATCTACACCATTGATCAGATGGACGACAGAGTTTATGGCTCATGTGTCCAAAAACGTTCAATCATAAGATCCGAGCTATCAGACATATGGTCTTTCCTTCTGTTGCATTGGGCCATTGCTATACATCTACTTGCATATCACTGATTGAACGGATAGGATTGTCTCGTCAATGATTTCATTTTTGGGCATGGGCCATCCATCTATTATGTATGATTAAATCTATCAGAACCATGCTCCCGTCAAGGGACAGTATTATGGGGTGGGGGATGGTTTATAGGTTAGAGGACTGTATACTTTCTGCTTGTGCATTTTAGGACATTTGACAAAAATTTGGACGAATCCAAGACTTAAATTGGCCCACTTTCTTTTCCTAGTTTTAATAGTAGGCATTTTTCTACAATTTTCCCTCTCGTATGGCCGGCTTGAGTCTTGGATCTATATTATTTTTCATCGCATGTCTTAAAATGAGCTTAAAAAATAGATGGGCAGGTTGGTTTTCTCACAAATATCAGGGTGGGCCCTACCTAAGTTGTGGTGTAGGAATTGTGAGCAAACAAATCCACATCGTGTGCCACACTAATTACAAGACGGGGTTATTTTTGTCTCATTTTATGCAATTTTCTTATCATAGGGACATACAAGGAATATTTTGAAACCGTTTTCCTTTTGGAGCATTTGACCACACCATGTTTTGATTTGAACACAAAACTCAACTTAATTCATAATACAACAAATTAAATTCCGCACAAAGCAACCACTCCATGTTTTGATTTGCATAATCCAGTGTTGGTGTTCCATAACAACAGTTGCATATAAACAGCTACAATACTAACAGTTGCATATAAGTGGCTCTACCAGCAAGTATGATCTTTGATACTTTGTTTAGCAATCTTTAGAAGACTTAAACATATATTTGTGAATAAAAATTGGAAACCACATCCAACCCACATATGCAACATCCATAATAACAAACGCATTACTAAGTAATTGAAATTTACATATATTGTCATACAATTTGATGTACAAAGGACACGCTCAAGAAGTAGCTAACTACAATGACCTTGTAAAAGAAGGAAAAAGTTAAAAAAAATAAAAATAACAAAGTCTCTACATATTGCACCGGTTAGTCAACACTGGTTGTCATCCCTGCATAAAACACCATCACTTGCAAATCAACATCTCCAGCAACAAGTGTCGCCTCTGACTTTATTTGGAAATAAAATAAAATGAAAAATGAAAAATGAAAAAGAAAGAAAAATAATAAAGTCTCTCCAATTACTTAAGTAATTTAGCGGGGCCAACATTGCATGGAACAACCATTATTCTTCTACACCTCGAAAAGAATTCATTGCATCTGCACCTACAAACACATCCAACAAGCAGTCTCTTCCTGTGTTGGTAACCAAACCCACTGCAGTTACACTAAAAGCCATGACCAAGAAGATGCAGCAACAACTTACCTGTTTCATGTTGGAATATTTCCTGCGAATGGGATAAAAATCAAGGTATGGAAGTATCGGATGTTCAGCAGATGACACCAAACCTCGTAGCTCTTCAACCTCCAAAAAGATTGAAGTTGAAGACAATGCACTTAAAAAATGCACATTATTACCATGAAATGAAAGTAGCATTCATTTAGGAAAAAATAATAAGTAAAATGAACTTAGCATTCATTTAGAATAAAATCGAAAAAAATGCACATTATTGCCGTGAAAATGAAATCAATCCACATCGTCGACATTAATAGTGGATGCTTCAACAACTCCATGATCTATCTTAGCAAACAATTTCAAGTTATTTTGACATACAAAACCACTAAAAAAATAAAAATAATAATAATAATTCAATTATTAATCCATTGAAACTTAATATTGAAAGTATGTAGATGTAGATTCATTTATCAAATGACAATGCAATAGAGGTCTATTATCCTAGAATTAATATAAAATAGATAAAATATAGGCATTAAAAGGAAAAGAACCTATACTTGAGTTATTCTTTAAATAAAAGAGATAGAACTCATACATGTAGCCGATAGCACAAGCTTGTAGACATTTAAGAAATCGTGCCTTTGGTACTGATCAATCTAATCATGTGAGATTATATTAAGTACTTTAAAATCGAAAGTATATACTAAGCATTCATTTATCAAATGATATTAATAGTTATTTTTTTAATTTCCTTGATTAAACATCCTACCACGACCCTGTCGTATACTCTTTCCTCTTCGCCTACCAACTGCTTTTCCCTTTCATCTCTCACCATCAGTGTAAAAACTATGGGGATAATGAATTTAGTTTAAAAGAATGCAATCTATGTAAGAAATCGAATAAAAATACAATAAAAAATATATATACCTGGCTTCTTCGGATGCATTATCAAGTTGGTTATATATAGGACAATTTCGTTTATCATGTCCAATAAGATAATTGTTACACCCACGACATAACTTACTATTCTCCTCCATGCCAGATTTAAATCTTGTACTCGTTCAGCCTTTAGTACTAACAACCATTGGATCAAGTACTATGTAAGAGTTTTTATAATGTGCATTGATAAATAGATTGCTTTCACCACCCTCAACATTCTTCCCAATATTGGTTTCATCTTTAACTCTACATTTTTTACGAACACTTGCAACCAAATCTCGTAAAGCTGACAACACAGGTTTCATTATTTTTGGAGTCCTCGTTCCTTCACTTAGGAATTAGTTCATCATACGAGATATTTCATACCGCCCCAACATGGTTGACTCATCAGCGTTTGAAGATAGAGGAGTAAATTCATTTCTATGTTTTTCTTTCGCATTGCGTGTCCACCTTGTAAGTATATAATGAGATGACATTTTTATGATAGGTTATTCCTTGAACACAGCTAATAAATGCTTGCAAACAATCCTATGAAATTCGAAGCTATGACAAGTACAAGAACCGAACTGTTCATCATGGTTTCAAATAATTGTATACATTTTATCACTCCTTATATAGTCGAATATATTGTATTTACTTGATGCTCATTCCCTTACTACCAACTTATTAACAAGCACTTTCATTCACCTCAACTTGAAAGTCATAAAATACTTCTCTTGTATAAATTTTTATCATCTCTGTTTCAATATCGATCGAGGTTATTGCTACAGGTGTACTATGGAAAGGGTCACAATCTGCTTTCAACCTATTATGCCGACGTTTTTGTAAAGCGCGATCATATCCTTCTGCAAATTCTAATAATGTTGACCTATGACTTACAAAATAATCAAAGAAGGCATTCATGCCTTCACTGTTGTGTCGTTGACATCCCGGCATAAAATGTGTTCTTGACATAAGATGGAATCTACATTTTACGTATTGTGTACAAATCTTGTAGCCATTTATTTTCTTCAAGATTACAATCTGCAATCATTTTCAATCATAATGCATCAAATTCAGCTTCATCATCGCACATTTATATACACTTTCTCCAATCAATGTTGAAGGATGGGTTCTCATTAATAATTTTACCTCACTTCTCTTAAAGCTTCTAAACAATGTGCCACATGCACAACCTATGCTCAATATTCAGAAATACACTTGCAATTGCAACAGCAATTGTTGGATTGATTATGGCCTTTGTAAGCTTCACACCCATAGCTTGTTACCATGCTTGAAATCTTCAATGGTTCCACCAAACAGAAGCCCACCACCGAATAAGATAGATTGCTTATGGTGGTTGACTCGACGAATGGACCAAAAGGCATATCAAATTTATTTGTCTTGTATCTTGTGTCAAAACATACATCGTCACCAAAAGCTTCAAAATCTATTTTTAAAATATTATCTGCCTAAAAACAAGATGTCAATCTACATTCATTGTTAATTTGAATTGCATAAGCAAAATTATCATTATTCATGTGTTTATTTTGAAAGAAACAAAGCAACTCTTGAGCACTTCTTCTATATTTGCCACGCCTTTGAATTTTAAGAGCATTCCTTCCATATTCATGGATAAAACCCATTTCTCAGGCTCTCCAACTTCTTTTGTAAAAAAATTTTAACACTTTAGCTGGACCAATACCTGCTTTTCTCATGTTATCCATGACAACCTTATGAGAATCTGTAAAATGCCGATATGATCGTAAACAATGAATCTTGCTTAGAGTCGATAAATTGTGACCATGTGCTTCCATAATTGTCCCAACTTCCCATCTATCTTATCCCTTCTTGTGAACTACAATCTTTGCCTTGCAATTGCATCTTGTCATAGCTCTTGGTCTCTTCTTATAATCTGTTGCTTCTATATACTTGATACCCTTTCTTAGAACATATATAGCTTTGCATAATTGTTTCACCTGTTTTCATACTGTTCTGTGTAAAACATTTCTGTATGCTAAATCCACACCATCTGGCATACTTGTAGAAATCATATGCAACATTTTCATAAATGAACACCATACCAACTATTGGTTTCACTTCTTTAGATGCTTCTGGAATGAATTCATATGGGCGTGAGATTGTTTCTTCATTATAGTATCTGGTGTTCATCGCCAATTTGATTATCACCTATGACATTATCAGTACTACATGAACCAATAAGGGAGCCATTTATCACTAATCTTGGGGTGATGATGTTTTAGAGGGACCATGGCACATAAGTGTCTGTTCTTACCACTAATCTTGGGGTGGATGATGTTTTATACTTGATTTTTAGTCTACTGATATGAAAAATTACCAATTGGTTGATTTTTTTTAAAAATTAATTGTCGTAAAGATTTATTTAAGCAAGAGATCAAATTCGCGAGAATGAAAATGGACCCCCTATTGGTTCATCTAGTACTGATAATGTCATAGGTGATAATCAAATTGACAATGAACATCTGACAAACTATAATGAAGAAACAATCTCACGTCCTTATGAATTCATTCAAGAAACACCCAAACAAGTGAAACTAATAGTTGGTATGGTGTTTATTTATGAAAATCTGGTATATGATTTCTACAATGAGTATGTCAGATGGTGTGGATTTAGCATACTTGAAGGTTCTACACAAAACAGTATGAAAACAGGTGAAACAATTATGCGAAGTTTCATATGTTCTAAGAAAGGGTATCGAGATCGCAAATATATGAAGCAACATATCATAAGAAGAGACCAAGAGCTATGACAAGAAGCACTTGCAAGGCAAAGATAATAGTTCGCAAGAAGGGATCAGATAGATTGGAAGTTAGGACATTTGTGGAAACAGATGGTCACAATTTAATGAGTCCAAGCAAGGTTCATTGTTTATGATTGCATCGGCATTTTACAGATTCTCATAAGGTTGTCATGAATAACATGAGAAAAGCAGGTATTGGTCCAGCTGAAGTGTTACATTTTTTTACAAAAGAAGCTGGAGAGCATGAGAAAATCGGTTTTATTGATGACGATGCAAGGAATGCTCTTAAAATTCAAAGGCGTGACAAACGTTGAAAAAGTACTCGAGAGTGACTTCGTTACTTTGAAAATAAACACAGGAATAATGATAATTTTACTTATGCAATCCAGATTAACAATGGATGTATATTGACATCTTGTTTTTTAGAAAATAATACTTAAAAAATAGACTATGAAGCTTCTTGTGACGTTATATGTTTTAACACAAGATACAAGACAAATGAATTTGATAAGCTTTTTGGTCTATACGTCGAAGTCAACCACCATATGCAATCTATTTTATTCGGTGGTGAGCTTCTATTTGGTGAAACCATTAAAGATTTCAAATGGTTATTTCAAACATGGTTACAAGCTATGGGTGGGAAGCTTCCAAAGGCCATAATCAAATATCAGCATCCAACAATTACTGTTGCAATTGCAAGTGTATTTCCGATTACTGAGCATAGGTTGTGCATGTGACACATTGTTCAGAAGCTTCAAAAGAAGTTAGGTAAAGTTATTAATGAGAACTCATTCTTCAACACTGATTGGAGAAATTATATATAAATATGCGATGATGAAGCTGAATTTGATGCATTATGATTGAAAATGATTGCAAATTGTAACCTTGAAGAAAATAAATGGCTACAAGATTTGTACACAATATGTAAAATGTAGATTCAATCTCATGTCAAGAACATATTTTAGGGATGTCAATGACACAACAGAGTGAAGGCATGAATGCCTTCTTTGATTATTTTGTAAGTCATATGTCAACATTATTAGAATTTGCAGAAGGATATGATCGCGTTTTACAAAAACGTCGGCATAATGAGTTGAAAGCAGATTGTGACACTTTCCCTAATATACCTGTAGCAATAACCTCGATCGATATTGAAACAGAGAGGGTAAAAATTTATACAAGAGAAGTATTTTATGACTTTCAAGTTGAGGTGAAGGAAAGTACTTCACTTGTTAATAAGTTAGTAGTAAGGAAATAAGCATCAAGTAAATACAATATATTCGAGTATAGAATGAATGATAAAATGTATACAATTATTTGGTACCATGATGAATAGTTCAGTTCTTGTACTGGTTAGAGCTTCGAATTTTGTGGGATTGTTTGCAGGTATTTATTATCTGTGTTCAATGAAGAACCTATCATAAAAACGTCATCTCATTATATACTCACAAGATGGACACGCAATGCAAAAGAAAAACATAAAAGTAATGCAACTCCTCTATCTTCAAATGTTGATGAGTCACCCATATTGGGGTAGAATGAAATATCTCTTATGATGAACTAATTAATAAATAAAGGAATGAGGACTACTGAAATAATGGAACCTGTTTTGTCAGCTTTATGAGATTTGGTTGCAAATGTTAGTAAAAAATGTAGAGTCAAAGATGAAACCAATATTGGGAAGAATGTTGAGGGTGGTGAAAGCAATCTATTTATCAATGCACATTATAAAAACTCTTACATAGTACTTAATCCAATGGTAGTTAGTACTAAAGGCCGAACGAGTAAAAGATTTAAATCTGGCATGGAGAAGAATAGTAACTTATGTCGTGGGTGTAACAATTATATTATTGGACATGATAAACGAAATTGTCCTATACATAACCAACTTGATAATGCATCGGAAGAAGCCAGGTATATATATTTTTTATGGTATTTTTATTCGATTTCTTACATAGATTGCATTCTTTTAAACTAAATTCCTTATCCCCCACAGTTTTTACACTAATGTTGAAAGAGGAAAGAGAAAAGCAGTTGGTAAGCCAAGAGGAAAGAGCATACGACAGGGTCGTGGTAGGATGTTTAATCAAGGTAATTAAAAAAACAACTATTAATATCATTTGATAAATGAATGCTTAGTATATACTTTCAATTTTAAAGTACTTATATAATCTCACATGATTAGATTGATCAATACCAAAGGCACGATTCTTAAATGTCTACAAGTTTGCGCTATCGGCTACATGTTTGAGTTCTATCCCTTTTCTTTAAAGAATAACTTAAGTATAGGTTCTTTTCCTTTTAATGCCTACATTTTATCTATTTTGTATTAATTCTAGAATAATAGACCTCTATTGCATTGTCATTTGATAAATGAATCTACATTTACATACTTTCAATATTAAGTTTCAATGGATGAATAATTGAAATTTTTTTTTAGTTGTTTTGTATGCCAAAATAACTTGAAATTGTTTGCTAAGATAGATCATGGAGTTGTTGAAGCATCCACTACTCTTAATGTCGATGATGTGGACTGATTTCATTTTCATGGCAATAATGTGCATTTTTCTCGATTTTATCCTAAATGAATGTTAAGTTCATTTTACTTATTATTTTTTCCTAAATGAATGCTACTTTCTTTTCATGGCAATAATGTGCATTTTTTAAGTACATTGTCTTCAACTTCAATCTTTTTTGGAGGTTGAAGAGCTACGAGGTTTGGCGTCATCGGCCCAACATTCGATACCTTCATACCTTGAATTCCATCCCATTCCCAGGAAATATTCCAACATGAAGCGAGTAAGTTATTGCTGCATCTTTTTGGTCATGGCTTTTAGTGTAACTATAGTGGATTTGTTTACCAACACAGGAAGAGGCTGCTTGTTGGATGTGTTTGTAGGTGCAGATGCAATGAATTCTTTTCGAGGTGTAGAAGAATGATGGTGGCTCCTTGCAATGTTGGCCCCACTGAATTACTTTAGTAATTGGAGAGACTTTGTTATTTTTCTTTCTTTTCATTTTTTTAAATTTTTTTTCTTTTCAAATAAAGTCAGAGGCCGCACTTGTTGTTGGAGTTGTTGATTTCCAAGTGATGGTGTTTTATGCGGGGATGGCAACCAATGTTGACTAACCGGTGCAATACGTAGAGACTTTGTTTTTTTAAAATTTTTCTCCATGTTTTACAAGGTCATTGTAGTCAGCTACTTCTTGAGCGTGTCCTTTGTACATCAAATTGTATGACAATATATGTAAATTTCAATTACTTAGTAATGCGTTTGTTATTATGGATGTTGCATATGTGGGTTGGATGTGGTTTCTAATTTTTATTCACAAATATATGTTTAAAGTCTTCTAAAGATTGCTAAACAAAGTATCAAAGATCACACTTGCTAGCAGAACCACTTATATGCAACTGTTAGTGTTGTAGCTGTTGATATGCAACTGTTGTTATGGAACACCAACACCGGATTATGCAAATCAAAGCATGGAGTGGTTGCTTTGTGCGGAATTTAATTTGTCATATTATGAATTAAGTTGAGTTTTGTGTTCTTCCCTTATACATCCCCGTGGTGTGGTCAAATGCTCCAAAAGGAAAACATTTTCAAAATATTTTTTTTATGGCTCTATTATAGGAAAGTTGCCTAAAATGAGAACAAAATAACCCCGTCTTGTAATTAGTGCGGCATGAGATGCGGATTTCTTTGCCCACAATTCCTACACTGCAACTTAGGTATGGCCTACCCTGATATTTGTGAGAAATCTAACATGCCCATCTATTTTTTGAGCTCATTTTAAGACATGCGATGAAAAATAATTTAGATCCAAGACTCAAGTGGGCCATACGAGAGAGAAGATTGGAGAAATTTGCCAATTATTAAAGATAGGAAAAGAAAATGGGCCAATTTTATTTTATTTTTTTTTGAAAGATAACTGATTAAATTAAAAAAAGGAACATAACTACAAGAGAGCTAGAATTTGCTGAGGGAGCAGAAACTAACTAGGCCTCAAGAAAGGCTAAATCTACATCTTTAAACACATCAATATGGGAAGCCCATTTAGCGACCAGACATTTAACGTTGGAGGCCACTAAGTGAGAAGGCTTTGATTCATTTCGGAAGCAACGACTATTTCTTTCTGTCCACACGGCCCACCAAGTGGCCATGATCGCCATCCGCCATAGCCGAGATTTCAATTTGCCTATTCTGATGTCGTGCCAAGCTTTTAGGAGCAGGTCCACGTCTCTGGGAAAACACAAGCTGACCTTGAAACAAGAAAGGATATCTGTCCAGATGGTGTAGACAAACGGGCAGTGAATAAGCAAATGCTCCACTGTTTCTTCCGCTTTCAGGCAGCAAATGTAAACATTAGTTAAAATCATTCCTTTTCTTCTAAGGTTGTCCACTGTAAGATTTTCCTATTCCCAGCCAGCCAACCGAACACCTGCAGTTTTGGGGGGACAAGGTACTTCCATATGAAGTAAGGGCCATGCGAGGTAGTGCTACTGGGATTGTGGAGAAGCTGCTTGTATAGGGATCTGATTGAGAAAACTGAGGACTTATCTGCTTTCCAAATGAGATTGTCCCAATACATTTGATTTGGAGAGGCCTGCTGAATGAAGTCAAGCAACTCCACAAATTCGTCGATTTCCCAATCCTCCAAGTTCCTTCGGCATTGAATGCTCCACACCACTTTGTCCGCTTCAATAGAGTGGTATTCTGCAATGGAGTTGTCTTTCTTCACAACCAACTAGAATATGTTGGGGAACTTTTCTTTCAAAGGGGTGTCTCCTAGCCCGGTATTTGTCCAGAAACAAATACAATCTCCTTTGCCTACTTCAAAGCCAATCCTTTGGAGGACCTCTTTTTTCATACAATCGATTCCCTTCCAAATGGCGGAGGCCCTATACAAGGAGGATTCTTTCGTCCACTAGCCACCATCCGAGCTCCCATACTTGCATTTAATAATTTTGTTCCACAAACTGTCTTTTTCTGTGCCAAGCCTCCAAATCCATTTCCCTAGAAGAGCACGATTCATCATTTTTAAGTCCTTTATACCAGCTCCACCATCTTTGATATGCTTGCAAACCTACTTCCATTCCATGAGGTTGAATCTCTTCTTGTCATCCTTGCCGCACCAAAGGAAGTTCTGCTTGAGAGTGTCGATGGAGTTAAGCACCGCAATGGGGCACCGGAACAATGACATGAAGTAGGTGGGAAGATTGGATAGGGCTGCTTTAATCAGAGTAAGTCGTCCACCAATCGACAGGTATCGGCATTTCCACGCTACAAGCTAGTGTTGAAATCTGTGGATGACCTTTGTCCCAATGATGCTTCTTGGGCAGGCCGATGCATAGAGGGAGACTGGTGTTGAAGTGGGCCAATTTAAGTCTTGGATCCGTCCATTTTTTGTCAAATGTCCTAAAATGAGCTTGCGACAAGTAGTAAAAATCCTGCTTGTGCCAAATAGAATCTGCATTCCTAGTGAGGTATACAATCCTCTAACCTATAAACCATCCTCCACCCCATAATACGGTCCCTTGACGAGGGCATGGTTCTGTGATCCGTGCCATTGATTTAATCATAGATAGATGGATGGCCCATGCCCCAAAAAAAAAAAAATCATTGACAGGACAATCCTATCCATTCAATCAGTGATCTGCAAGTAGATGTATAGCAACAGCCACATACAACAGAAGGAAAGACCATATGTCTGATAGCTCGGATCTTCTAATTGAACGTTTTTCGGCACGTGAGCCATAAACTCTGTCGTCCACCTGATCAATGATGTAGATGACAGACCTGTGGTCCTACCAATAGAACTATCGAACTCAAGGCATGGTTCCTCAAGCAGTCAACAATTCTCAATTTACGAGTGGATTAGGCGCGGCCTCGACCTGACTGAACACAGTGTAGGCCTGACCAATGGGCTCACATTGATATATGTATTGTATATCCACACCGTCCATCCGTTTTTCAAGCTCATTTCGGGGCATGATTTCATAAATTAAGCAGACCCAACTCTCAAGTCGACCACATCCTAAGAAATAATCTTGATTGGGCATCCACCATTAAAATCAACTAAATCCCACTGTGATGTTTATTTGCCATCTAACATGTTTGTAAGGTCGCACAGACCTAGATAAATGAAGGTAAAAATCAAATATCAGCTTCATCCAAAACTTTTGTTGCCTACAAGAAGTTTTTAATGGTGGGCGTTGAAGCCCTATAGTTTCATGTAGTGTGGTCCACTTGGAATTTGGATCTACTTCATTTTTAAACTCATCACCCAAAATGAGCAGTAAAAACAAATGGACGACATGGATATATAGTAAATCTATCAAGATGGCCCCCACTCCTAGAAAGGTTTCAACCGTGGACGCATTATACCCACTTTTTCCTGTGGTGTGGTCCACTTGAGCTTTCTTTGATATGCTTCAATTTTGAACTATGTCCTAAAATAAGCTGGTAATACGGATAGATGGCATGGATTTTAAAGATCTAATCACCAGAATTAAAACCAAAGGTTAGTGGAGGATTTCTCTCGTGCCAGCGACATCCTAGAGAAGCTCCTCAAAGCATGGGATGGAGGCTGGCATCTCCGAACTCCTTGAGGCTGACATCAGCGTCGGCCTTGACTACGCCTTTTAAAATGGAAGCGGATAGCGTACTGAGTAACTCAGTACGCTTACCATATTAAGTAAACTCTGTGAGGTTCACCATGATTTATGTATTTTATCCATTCCGTCCATCTATTTTAACAAATAATTTCAATGCTTAAACTTTAAAATAAAGCATACTCGAATATCAAATGGACGGCACCACATGAAACAATGTGAATTGAACTTCTATCGTTGATAAATTCTTGGGGGCCACAGAAGTTTTGGATCAAACTTATATTTGTGTTTTCCCTTCATCCATGTCTCTATGATCATATGAACAAATTGGATGACAAATAAACATCACTGTGGAGCCAAACAAAGTTTCAACCGTTGAAATCATTATTCCCACTATTTCCTATGATATGATCAACTTAAGATTTGGATTTGGTTCAATTTTAGGCTCGACCCCTTAAATGAGCTGGAGAAACGGATGGACAGAGTGGATAAACTACATAAATTCACGGTATGCCCAACTAAGTTTACTCGGTAC
Organism: Magnolia sinica; assembly: GCF_029962835.1. Taxonomy (NCBI): domain Eukaryota; kingdom Viridiplantae; phylum Streptophyta; class Magnoliopsida; order Magnoliales; family Magnoliaceae; genus Magnolia; species Magnolia sinica. Next base: position 45,419,561 of record NC_080585.1, on the reverse strand, counting down.
GATAAGAGCGTACTGAGTAACTCAGTACGCAATCCGATTTCTTTTAAAATGACCTAAAATGAGCTTGAAAAATGAATGGACGGTTACTATTGAAATAGGGTAAAATTCACTTTTTGTATAGCTGAGTATATACTATGTTATTTTAATAACCGGTTTCACCAATTTTGTTTCTCCACTCTCCCTATAAGATCTCATCGTCCATATGAAATTTTCACCATCTGACAATTAGCGTGTTGCCAGCACTCGACCTCATGCGAAGGTAACATGCGGTCGAGCGCATAGTACATTATATATATATATATATATATATATATATATATATATATATATATATATATATTCCCTCTCGTCTCTATTTCACTCATCTTTCGCCTTGTTTCCATAACCCTAACCCTAAATCATCTCAAATCCCCAAGTTCGATTCTACTTTTGAAACCCTAGGTTTTCCCAAATTGAAACGTGAGAATCCCTTGGATTGGGAAATAATCTTTTGCATGTGTAGATCAATTTACTATCCTTTGAGCATTGTTTGGTCTATAATTTTAATTGATTCAGCCCTAACATGTGTAGGCTTGGACCCTCGTAGATTCACCTTGTTGAATGCTTGACTTTATGTGGGGATGTAGAATTATTGTGATTGTTTCTAAATTATTATGATCTAAAGCCTGAAATCTTGCACATAATATCTAATTTTCATGTCCTACATCAAATTTGTGTGTGTGTGTGTGCGTGTGTGTGCTCCCCTGTGCACCTTACGTGAGCACCCATGAGCACATTTACAAACGTGTCACGGGTGCGGAATCAAAACAGTCCACGTGATGCATCACCCCTTGAACTTTCAGCCTAATACAAAACTCCAGTGGGCCATGGCAAAAGGAAACAGTTTCCTCCTTTGATTTGCATTTCTCTTTGATATGGGTTCGGTGCGACCGGAGAGTAACATAATTGCAGAAATTTAAAGTCGGAGCAAATTTTTCCTATTTAAATGGGCATTTTAGGCTATTCAAAGTACAAATTAAGGCTTGGGAGAAAGACCAACGGTTGGTGGAGATTCTACGGAGTTGTTCTTCTTCTTCAATCCCTCAGTTCTAACTTGTCTTTTATATTTTTCTTTTATTTTCATTCTAGGATGTTAACCATGTTAGGCTAATTTTTTAGCTAAATCTTGTAGTTAATTACAATATTTAGTTTATTTGATTCAACAACAGTGTTTTGAATAATGATAGTAGATTAAATTGATTTGAATTTTACTTTAAAGCCTTTAATTTGTTTATTTCTAAATTTGTTGTGAACTATGGTTACAATGAATGCTTTGATTTAACAATTGTTTAGCTTAATTAGAGAATAAATCAATCTATATAATTGATTGATTGATTGATCTATTGTCGCCTCCAGGTACATTGGGCGCTCTTGATTCCCTACGATTGATGTCCGAGTGTTTCATGAGAAAATTGCTCAATTGAAATCAGGTTTAATTAGTGTTAATGATTGGTTTAATAGGATTATTTTCCAATTGGATAGGATATTACTTCAATTCCAATTGAATTATAATAGTTGAATCGGTGAATTAGATATTGTGATTATTATAAGTGAATTCCTATATCCTTAGTCGTTTTTATTATTTATTTTAAAACCCATTCTACTTTGCTGGATTAAAAACAAGGACAAATCGTCTGCCTTTAAACTAGTTCTAGTTGTGTTCTCACATCTCCCTGAGGATTCGACCTCAGTCTCACCAAGTTATTACTACATGGATGCCCTGCACTTGGAGTTATATATATATATATATATATCAGCCGCACTATGGTCTAGGTTGCCCTATTAGCTCTGATACCATTTGTTAAGAACCTAAACAATATGCCAAAAGCCCCCGAGCTATGGAATATGTCAAATTAGGCCCTTTAAATCATTGGAGAAAAAAAGAAGAAGCTATATATGTGAAAACATACGAAGATATACAAAAACTAACTTCAAGTACTGAATAGGTATAAACATTCACAAGCCAGCTCTATGTAGTGGCTCACAAAGAGTAGATAGATGCACTAAAGGAGTGCCTTCCAGGTATAATCAAGAAGCCAAATCCATGAGAAAAAAAAAGTATTCAACTCTTCAACGGGATATATCCCACAGCAATTGTTATTTGGAAATGAATTCCTTTCTGAGTTAGACACTGGATAAGTTCCTTGCAAAAATAAATAAATATATAAGATAAAGAAAGAGGCCCATAAGCACACACATATGATCATAGGGTTGAAGCAATTATGTTTTTTTTTTTTTTTGAAAGGTTTTATGGGTCATGAGAAGGATATGAAGTGCACATACACATTTCAAGAACTTTGAAAGGGATGCATCTGGATGCACAACCCAATTGAGCTGTGAATATTCCATTCAATCAAGAGAAACAATGACTACATGACAATGATGTTTCCTTGTATCATAATGAGAAGCAGCCATCAAGTTGAAGGTAGCATAATCATAGTTTGGAGAAACTAAGGCAATGGCAAACAGATCTTTTCCACTATTGAACTACTCAAACCTAAATCATTTATCCAGATTTCAGATACAGGTGATCCTAAGGTTCTATAAACCTTGGGGTCGACGAGCTACCACACTCAATTGCCATCCATCCTTTTCTGAGTAGAGATGCAAAATGTCCTCAACTAAAACTCTCCAACAAATGATGTGAAAATCTTTCTTTTACTCTTCTCAAGTTCTGAGGTAAGGAGCTAAAGGGAAATCCAATTTTGGAGATGGCATCAATGATTAATGACCAACAGTAGAAAATAGGTGAACAAACTAGCACACAAAACCTGGACATTGACTAACATGAGGACATGATGAAAGACGAGAATCGAGATCCAAAACCTAGAAAAGACTAACCCAGGATACAGCACCGGTTTCCCATTTGCTTTGTGGGACAGAAATTCAGACATCACAAATCCATGAAAATGAATCAAAATAAAAGGGAAGAGGAACGTCAACCATGATGAAACTAAGCAACTCCATAATCAAAGTCAATACACAAAAGCAAAATCAGAAGTATCAATTAAAAATCCAATCATAATGCACATATGCATAAACAAGCCTCATGAACTCTCTACACACAAAAAGCCCAAATGGCAAAATTGAAAAAGATGAAATGCATGCATTTACCAAAGAGTGTTGGATTTTGATGAGATCAGCTTCGTGAATTCCTATTATATGTAAAGACCAAACATCAGAAAGAGAGAGGATGATTAATGCATTTAGATGGAGACCCTTCGCTCACCCCTAATCAGAAACCCAAAACACAAATAAACCAAGTTCTAAATCCAATAAATGAAAAATGCCTCATCGGGATACAAGAAAGATCATAAATTAACAGTTGCCTAACGACAGATAATAAACTTCAAGTGTTACCAAAACAAAAAAGGCAGTGATTGCAAGCCACAACAGATTGATAGCATTAACAAAAATGTTACCTCTATGAAACCCATCCCCCAAGTTTGTATGCGTTCAAACTACAAAAGAACAAGCCCAAGCTCTGATGGTTTCAAGGGATGTCTTAACCGGTAATTGTACAGATAATAATGAAGCTGCCCATCTCCAGGCCCAAATTTCAGTTCCTTCAAAACCGACTCGTTGTGCATTACATCTAGAGCATTGAAGACATCGTAGTCCTTCTGTTTTGCGACAATAAGCATATCATTCACCAGCTGTAGCAAAGGCGTCCGGGTAGACACGTTATAATATGAATAGGCCGCCTTCAAGGCTGAGTGATTCTGATTCCCAAGAATAGTCGATGGAAGGGTATAGAAGCTGCAGAAGTCAGTGATTTCATGAGTCTCAGGGCTCTCAACCAAGTAACTATCCACGACATTCTCGGTAGGCAGAAGCCAATGCTCCACGTCATCTTCATCAAAATCCGGAGCCACAACAAACTGGCTCAAGTAGCTCCTAAGCAGCCGCGTCACTGCCGGAACGTCCCGTAGCTCCATCTTCCGAAAACCAGTAGTAGCAGTCGATTCTGGCAACTTATAGAGCTTAATTGTACGGCTCATCGTCATGCGCGCCCCAAGCCTAGAAAACCCGACATCAATAAGCTTCTTTGGGTTCAATGACCGATGCCAGTATTGGCAAGTCGTGATTGGCGTCGGGAGAACAATCCCAGCTGTGTATGCAGCGTGCCACATATTCTCCAAATGCACCCTCCTTGTAACCTCTTTAATCATAACCGGTGCAAGCCTCTTCGACCGAAGCTTCTTGTGAACACATAGGAAATTAATCTCTGCCATTTTCACGACGTCATCACGAACCCGGATCCTTGCAGGCACGCCCGTAATGAATGCGACCAACTTTTTAGAGACTTTGACACGAACCCCGATGTGCCAGCTTCTAAAGGAACCAGGTGGGCGGAGAGCCCATCGGAGAAACTCCTTGGAATAATTGAAACGGAACATATTCTCATCGTCCTCAACATAGTTATTGGTAAGAAGATTGTAGATCTCGGTGCAGGTATCTGCCAAGTCAATGTCACATGTCACCCACTCATATGGGCTCGGGAGATTGTATGGCTCCTGTTTCACTTCTGATAAGGGGGTTGGCGATTCAATCGGGCCTTCAGGCAAGCTCGCATCCCCAACATCCTTAAACTGCCCAACAGGTTGGGTCTCCCAGAACTTGTGTTGTTTCTTTCCGAGAGAGAGTGATTCTTGCACCCTTCGTGCAAGGTTTTCTATTGATGGTCCATCGCTGTCTGATGGTGGATTAGTATTTGAATTCACAATGGTATCAGGGTTGGCTTGTGGGTCCTGATCAGAGGAACCTGGTGCCGAATTGCTGCCGACCATCTCTACATGTATAATTTTAAGATAAGTAACTAATGGACGACAAATAATATTCACATAAAGCAAATAAAAATGTAACATAAAAAATACTTTTAATTCCTAAGGGGCAATATATCCAATACTCCTCTCTTATTTTGCAAAGGGTATCACTACCACAAAAACAATAGCATCAATATTTATGTTATTTTTGGGTTTATAACATCAACATTATATACCCAACAAAGGAAGAAACTGTAGAAATTCTTAGGTGAAAGTATAAAACAGGGATTGAAAAGCAAACAAGGATAACATCTATGAATTCTTCTGTTCCAGATCCAACAAACCTGTCTAAAAACACAATCATCATGCTGATTACAAAACAAAATTAAAAACCAAAAAAAAAAATAAAAACAAAGCTACAAAAGAGGGTGGAAAACACATCCATATGATTTTTTGAGAAGATGAAAGTTCATTAAAATGAAAGAAACAAAAACATAGCCAGCAGTGGAAGGTGATGCTGTCCTCCCTCCACTGCAGACAAAAACATGAGAAACATCCATCAATATGACAGCAATTAACAACAGCACAATATACAATACAGAGCACTCAATCCCATTGAAAATCCATTACCATTTAATATTTATACCCACTTGCAAAAAGAATCATGAATTAGCATATAACAAAAGTTCAAAAGAAAAAGAAAAAAAAAAGCATCATAGTCTCTCACATTATACATTCTAAAATGCCAAAAATTTTCCATATTGTGACTAAAAAGCTCCTGTTTTGACAGATTGCCTTCCATCCAAACCAAATAGCACATATCTTCTACTTGGTTTCAGTAAAATTCTAGGAGAAAAAAAAAAAAAAAATACAACCCTAACACATCCAACAAAAGACCACTCAAGAAAATAGAAGCACCAAAACTTAACCCTAGATCATTTGGATATTTAGGAATCAGCAGAATCTCTTCGAAAAAAGAAAAAACAAAGTCCAGAAGCACGAAAACTCAAATATCAATTAAAAAAACATGAAAAACTGAGCTTTGATGCTCACAGTTTGAAATCACAGCAAGAAAACACATCTTACGGAAGTTGCAGACAAACAATAAAAATTAGGACAGATGAGAAAATCACCTGCCTGTGATGGAATGGAACGACGATCAATGGACAAATCAGATGAAAATAAAGGCACAGAGAGCGAAAGAGGGCTTGATCACTAGAGAGAATATCCAGCAAATCCCTCCAAAAATCCAATCATCATGGTGATCCAAAAACAAAGATCTTTAGCTATAACAAAGGAAAAAGGCAATTCACAGAAGCATGATACAAGTAAGCATCCAATTTCATTGAAAAATCATTACCATATCATGTCAACGTCTACCTGCAAAAAAAAAAAAAAAAACATGAATTAGCATATTAAAAAGTTAACGAGCAGGATTACTCTCTTACAAATTACCAATTTCTACAATACCCAAAATTTTCCAAATCATTATTGAAAAAGCTCCTGTTTTGCAGGTTGCCTTTGATCAGTACCACGTCTCTTCTACTTGATTTCAGCAAGTCTCGAAAAGACATCGGAACAAAAGAGATAACCATGATTCAAACACATCCAACATGAATACAAGCACCAAAACCTAACCCTAGACCATCTAGATCTATCAGAATCATTTATTAAAAAAAAATAAAAAATAAAAATAAAAAAACACAATCTAGCAGCAGCAAAAGTCAAATCCCAAGAAAAACACCATGAAAAACTAAGATACAATGCTCTCAAATCGAAAAAGGAAAATGCGTCTTACCGATGATCGAGTGCTGAAAAACAAGAAGAATTAAGATAGAGATGGGAAAACCACCTGCCTGTGATGGAATCAAAGGATGATTGCTGGAGAAAATAAGATGAAAAAAGAAAAAAAAAAGAAGGTGTAGAGACAAAAAAACAAATGCTTGGTCGTTAGGGACAATATTGCTATATACTAGTGTGGCACATGCATAAACATGTGCCGGATGGAGGTGGTGCACGTGTATGAGAGCCAACCCTTGGGGGGGAAGGTTCTCTTTGCAGCACGTCCAAAGTTAGACCCCCATTCAGAATTCAGGGGTTCACCATGTGAGGCCTACTCCCGCCACCTCTTCCCCCACAGTTGCCCTAATGCAGGGGCATTTTCACACCGGGCTCGAGTGGGGTCGCCTGTGGGATGCAGGGGCACACTCGGGGTGGGCGAGGCCCACGAGGGAGGTCTCGTGTTCAAGACTCCTCACCGAGGGTGATTAATGCACATTTCACACCGGGCTCGAGTGGGGTAGCCCGTGGGATGCGGCGACACACTCAGGGTGGGCGGCCCATATGATTTGGGGCCCACGAGGGAGGTTCAACCGAGGTCCTAACCTATGAGATGTGAGGCCTGGGCTATGAGATAAAGGGATTAATTCGTCATACTCTAACAATTCGAGCTTTTAGAGTAAGTGGTTAATTGTCCTACATCAAATTGGTATCAAAGCAGAAGGTCTCATGTTCGAGACTCCTTACCGGGGGTTGATTAATGAAGGGGCATTTTCACACCGGGCTCGAGTAGGGTTGCCTGTGGGATGCAAGGGCACACTCAGGGTGGGCGGGGCCCACGGAGGAGGTCTAGTGTTCAAGACTCCTCACCGGGGGTGATTAATGCGCATTTCACACTGGGCTCGAGTGGGGTAGCCAGTGAGATGCGGGGACACACTCGAGGTAGGTGGCCCATGTGATTTGGGGCCCACGAGCCCACGAGGGGGGTTCGGCCGAGGTCCTAACCCATGAGATGTGGGGCCTGGGCTATGAGATAAAGGAATTAATTCCCCATATTCTAACAGTTCGAGCTTTTAGAGCAAGTGGTTAATTGTCCTGCATCATGCCTATTACCCAAATAGAAGGTTGGAATGTATTAGGGGCCTATTTGGATCCATCGAAATATAAATTGAATAAATGCCATTTTCATGAAGGTAGAATTTTCATTAAAATGGCGTTTCTGTTGTTTGTTTTTGTAAATTTCTTGAAAACGTCATTTCCATTTCCTTTTCATTTCCTAAAAAGTGCTCCTTTTTGTGTCCTTACCAAGACTTAAGAAACAACATTTCCAAGAAATTGAGGAAAATGTGACGAAATGTTCCTCTTTTTATAAAATTACCCACATATTCCATAACCCGCCTTCTGCTTACAATCCCTACCTCCTTCAACTCCCATTCCACTCTTTCTCCGTCCATTGATGAATGTTCCCTAGCAATCATGGCCATTCCCCCTCCCTATGTTGTTTCTAAGGGTAACACTTTGTTTGATCCATCGATGATTAACAAGAATCTCCTAGATGAGGCCCTGAATATTTCCCCTCTCCAAACAGCCACCAGTCTAAGAAATATCCACTCTCTAACTTGGGGAAAGCTGGCCTCCCTGGGTGCAATTATCAGAAGGAAGAGATGGATTTGTCACGCCATTTGCCATGTTGGGTGTCTTCTAGGTGTGGTCTTCAAGGATTGTGACAATGACTATTTCGCCTTGTTGCAAGATGGTTAAAGAAAAAGGTCTTTGCCTTGCTTTGCCCTTGAATCCTAGGAAAGCTCTGGGCTTTCTAAGGGTAAAAGGGAGCTAGCCAATTTAGGGGTGGTTCACCGAGGTATGCTTGAGCCCTTAACCAAAAACGAGAGGAAAGGGAAAGGGATAAAAGTTGCGACAATGAAGATAGTTGGAACGTGAGATGGTTAGGGTGTCCCTTTAACCATTGTGGTTAAAGATGTTTGTAGGCTTTCGAAAGCGCATCTTATTGTTCTTCGAGAAACTAAAATCCAAACATGGAGTCCAAGCTAGTCGAGTTTGTCTGGGGAAAAAGGGGCAGATTGGGTGGGGTTTCAAATGTTGTCGATTCTTCGTGAGGTATTTTAATTAAGTGGGACCCAAAGGTTGGGATCGAAGAGTGTTTTGAGTTGAGTCTATTTTCAGCATTGGTGGTGTTTTGGGAACTTGCATTTGGGTTTAGGTGGGTTTTGTCATGCCCCAAACTCGGAAACCAAGCCCACAAAATTTCCGATCGCCGAATCCGGTGCCGACAGCCTCCGTAGTACCCCATTCTCGGCTCCCAGCACCCATACGCCAGATTCCAATCCTGGGATCCTACAAGGAGGATTTTTCATTGTACATTTATCTCATAAGAAGCATAACCACAAGTTTACCCAAATCACAAAGGCAACATCATCATCACATATCCACTAATATAAAAATTTGAATACAGTGTTGAAAAGGAAATACATATATTAAAAATGAAAGCTCCAGAAGACTGATGCATGCTCCAAGCTCAACGCTTCTGTGACCTAACGCCAACTGCAGGCATCTATCGTGCATAAGCTTATAGAAAGCTTAGAGGGTTATGTAAGTGTGTGCACAAGGTAAGTGTCAAGTATACAATATCAGAGCAACGCGGAAACATGCCAGTAAGTCCATAAATATCATCAATCTTATCCAAGCTATGTAATGCAAAAACATAATAAACCAATATCATATACTGATGAAGCAATGTAGATCAACTATGCAATGCGGAGACATAGTAAGCCAAATATCATATACTAAGGATGCAATGCAATATGTAAATCTTGACTAGTCCATGAATACCGTCAACCTCATCTAGGCCATATAAATGCAAAAACATAACAACCCAAAATGCAATATGCCGCAGATGTAATGCAATATGCGGTGCGAATGAAATGACCATGCTGGAGTTTGAAGTCGAGATGATAGTACGTAGTATTGCAGGCTATGGGGTCCATCATAAGGGACTTCTATCCAAACCAGTCTCATACCTAAATTTGGATAGCCAGACTCAATGTGATAGACTCTTGATCTCAAGTTAGTCACGCGCTCCAACCGAAATCTTGGCCATTGCGAAGGTACACAACTATTAGTTGCGCACCACCAGCCCGAGTGGATAGTGAATGAATGGATGAATGAGTAAAATGATGGGTATGCGACTCCTGCTCAATAAGTCCACATATCAGTACCATACATCTCTGAGATCATCACCGGGATCTAGTACACTCAACGCCACCTGTCGCCCCATCAAGCGCACAACTGCGTAAGTGGAAGAGACTTCATTATCCGCCTGCCAACGGTATACCAATGCCTACCCGGCTCGTCGATAGTGGACCCATTTATGAGTTGGTCAGATTCGGACTAGCATCGCCTACTCCCTCGGGCGGGTAAGGCCACACCTCTCCCAACCGACCATGACACGGTGGGAGACGCGACCTACTGGTATTCAGCACTCGGGCGCTCATGTATTCACTCAGTCTAGACGTTGGGGCGTCCACTGGTACCTAGAGGGTTTAAGAACTTTCACCCAGGGATATCTATGGCACCCCATGTAGAAAAAGATTTCTGGTATCTCATCTGGCCATCCACGATATGCCTGTGGAGGCTACGGCCCTGATGTCCCTGGAGTATACGGTGGTCATTTCACAAAATGCGAGGTGCATGAGTCATACCATCTAGTAATGCATCAAACCTTCGCGTACCACACACTCATGTGGGGCAACTCCGTCTCTCAGGGAGTTCCATAAACAACCTACCCTATGACATATGCAATGGTCAATCACGTCTCATAACAAACATGCAGATGATGCGTATGGGCATGTATCATGATGCTCTTTTGTCACATATTCATAATCGGTATCGATAACTAGCACCGATAATCGGCATCGACCTCGACAATCAGCATCGATAATCGACACCAATAATCGGCCTATCAAAGGGCCTAAGGGAAGGTCACAATGTGGACATTTAACCATAATTGCCCATCAATGTGGACATTTAACCAGCATTGCTCCCAAGGAGTGGCCCACATAGAGCCAACATATAGTGGGCCCATAGCCTCACACAAGGGCCTAATATACATTACCATGGGCCTCACTCATGGGCCTAATACACATCACGATCGGCCTCACTCATGGGCCTCATATTCATCACATCGGGCCTCATCATATGGGTCTCATATACATCAAATGGGCCACAATACATGGGTCTCATATACATTAAATGGGCCGTAATACATGAGCCTCATATACATCAAATGGGCCACGTCCCATGGGCCCCGAATACATCACAATGGGCCACAACCCATGGGCCTCAAACACATCACAATGGGCCTCTCATACGGGCCCAATATACATCACAATGAGCACCATCACCTGGCCCTCAAATGCATCACAATGGGCCTCAAATACATCACAATGGGCACATCACATAGGCCTCAAATACATCACAATGGGCCCATCACATGGGGTGGATAGTGTGCTTATAATACACACATCAAGGTGGGCCTTATGCATCACAAAATGGGCCCCACAGCTAGATATACAACACATACATTATGGTGGATCCCACCGTCCCAAATTGCTGGACGGTGAGGGTCAAATACATCACAGCAGGCCCCACCCCATAAAACGGACGGATGGCGTGTACAACACATATATTCAAGGTGGGTCCTGCATGGATGGACAGTGCAGATACAAAACACCATCAAGGTGGGCCCCACCATCAGCAAAATGGACAGACAGTGTAGATATAACAAACACATCATTGTGGTGCCCACCATCCATAAAATACATAAATCACGGTGGGCTCCACAAGGCGTGGACCACCTAGGAAGGCGGGCCAGGCCGTTGGGCCTCCCACAACATCACAGTGGGCCCAGAAGGTTTCAACGATGGGTTTTAACCCACTGCTGTCTAGCAGCGTCCGAGTCTGTTGTTGGCTGGTGTGCATGAAACACATACATCAAGAAAGTCCCACCGTCCCACAAATGGACGGTGGAGATGGAACACATGGATCAGGAGGGTCCCACCGTCCTCAGATGGACGGTGTGGCTGTACAACACATACATCATGGCCCACCGTCCCAAACCTCTGGACGGCAGGGATATAACACGCACATCAAAAGTGGGTCCCACCGTCAATGGACGATGTGGATATCACACGGACCCACAGAACTTTGCTCACGTCCTCAGCAACTGAAAGGAGGTGGGGTCCACATAGATGGACGGTCTGGATCATCAGATCCCCACCTGCTGACGTCAACACATCAGCTATATGCTGGTGTGCGGGTTGCTGGCCCACTGTCCAGATGATGGACGGTTTGGATCATCTGCCACGGGATGGTGGGCCACGTGGAAGGGATCCACGGATGGATGACACACATACAGTAAAGGTGGGTCCCACGTGGGGCCCACCATAATATTATATATAATATATTATTATTATTATTATTATTATATTATAAATGTATGCACACCGTCCAGGAGGCTAGGCTTGATGGTGTGGATCAATCACATGCATCTTGGTGGTCCCACCGTTAATAGATGGTGAGGATACAACACACACTTCAAGGTGGGTCCACATGTGTGGCCCACCATAGCTTTGAATAAAACTGATATTTATATTTTCCATTCATCCAGGTTACTGGACGATGCCAGCAGCGCTGGACCGTCCAGCCACCTGCTGGACGTTTAGCAGGGTGGGCCCCACGGGTGGCCAACATGGATAAAATACATCACGGTGGGCCTGTTAGCGTTGGACGGTCTAGATGTGCCGTGTACATCAGGTGGGCCACACATCGAGAGAGAGAGAGAGAGAGAGAGAGAGAGAGAGAGAGAGAGAGAAACGAGAAGCAGGGAGGAGCTCCGCCACTATGAGCTCCCCCCTTAATCATACAACACATCAATGGGTCCCACTTGTCCCATACATCAAAGATCAAGACTACTCTAGAACACCCATTGTTAGATCTTGGACTCCTCTTCCCACTGATGCGTTCTAGAGCTCTAAGGGATGAATTTCAATGGTTGAGATGATCTTTGGAGGGTGGGATTGGGTGGTAGGAAGGTAGGCCACACCTAGCTCTTTCTCATGGAGAGCTTGGACGTTCCCTTTCATGGTGGGGTTGCTTGGGAGTGAAGAGAGATGAGAGAGAGAGAGAGAGGTGATGTAAGGGATGGGTGATGGATGGAGAGAGAGGGAGAGAGAGAGAGAGAGAGAGAGAGAGAGAGAGTTGACTTTAGGGTACTTGTGTAAGATAGAGGTAAAGGTAGGGTATGGGTTGCTTGTACTTGACTTGAGGTGTGATGTGTACTTGATTGATTGGATTGATTTGAAAGGTTCTCTTGGGTTTTGCAAATGCGCGGCGTTTTCCTCGAAATGAATGCGGGCCCACATCTCCTGGCCTGGGTATCGTATCGGTGTCGGAACCGCGGCGACGGTGTGGTTGCAAGGATACAAGTCTCGGATTGAGCCGACTTTGGAATACGGGATACGACTCAGGGTTATGCGCAAATGCTGATTACAGGTCGTGGGTTGCCGGAATTCGACCGGGAGGACCGCGGAAGCTTACGGAACGGTACGGTCTAGGATACGGATCTCACAGGTTTTCTCTAGAGTCTACTACCTGAATCGCCCAGCCCTTCACCCTATGTTCTACGATGAGCTATCAGCCATGGGTTCCAGAAGGAACCTTCCTTGGTGTAAAGGGGGTGACTTTAATGTTGTTAGATTTGTTCATGAAAAATATATATATTGGGGGGGCAAGTCACGAGCAGTATGCAAGCATTCTCGAATTGGGTCCTTAAGCTTGGCCTCATAGATCTCCCCCTTAGTGGTGTGAAATTTATATGGTCGAACGATTAAGCAAATCTGGCTATGTCCAAAATTGATAGATTATTGGTTTCCTTAGAATGGGTGGGTAATTTTACAATGGCTCGTCAAACTGGTATTCCCAAAGCTACTTCATACCACTGCCCTATACCTCTTAAATCAAATGAGATCAATTGGGGCCCTAAGTCGTTCCGCTTCAAGTTAGCCTAGCTCAAGGTGGAAGGCTTTCATGATCTGATTTCCTCTTGGCGGTGTGGTCCATTGATGTTACAGGTCATTCGCATTTCAAACTTTGCCACGAGCTTCGTCTTTTTTCTTTCTTTTTTTTTTTTTAAGAGGTAAACTAATGCAAGGACATTTTCACACTAGGCTCAAGTGGGGTGGCCTGTGGTATGCAGGGGCACACATGAGGTGGGCGGCCCGTGTGAGGCGAGTGGCTCGTGTGATGTGGGCCTATAATGCCCCAATTTTTTAAACCTGAGTATACGACTTGTTTTCCGAAAACCCAAGTGTTAACCTTTAAAGATAGCCAAATTTCAGGTAAATTTTTTTTCTTTTTCTCATAGTTGACAGTTTAGCAGAATAGAACAAGTCAAGCGTAAAAGAGAATCCAAATACATAAATCCAATTACTCAAGTGGCTGCCCGAAGGCTTATACAAACCAATGTCTCATTAATCCTAATTAAAAAAATAAATAACTTAACACATGAAACAAGATAAATTGCAACTAGTCTTGAACTGTAAGATCACGTAGCAACTCTTGAGCAGACTTTGTACCCTGCTCCTTATCAACTTGGACACGAATATCATTTATACCACATGCACTACATGTACGGTTATATGTTCGATAAATGAATGACCAACTCAGTGTGAATTCCCCCCAAGATTACACACTGCCACATTAGTTAAGCATAGTTTTAAACGATAAGACAAACAAAAAATTCCATGATGCGTTCTTGTTTAAGTGCATCGATGCGTGAATGCACATCAACTAGGGATGCACATCCAGTTAGCCAAATGAATGGACCTTTTAAACGGTCAATCCATTCATGCAAGAGAATGGGCCCTTCAAATAGTCGGCTCATTCATGCATGGGGATGGACCAAGATTCTAGCTAAACTAATGAGCCATTGACTCAGGGTTATGCTTGACAAAGTTATTTCCCCTTGTCAGAATAGCGGCAGATCCTTGATAGTGCCCTCCTTGCACACGAATGTGTAAATTCTTGTCATCGGGCTAGTAGGCAAGGAATCGGGTCCAAGTTAGACACTTAAGAACGCTTATGACCATGTCAATTGGGGCTTTTTAGATTGTATGTGTCGCATGGGTTTTGGGTCTAAATGGAGAAATCGAATGGTCTTTTATTTCATCGACCAAATTCTCAGTCATGATCAATGGCTCCCCGTTTGGCTACTTTAAAGCCTCGAGGGGAATCCGACAAGGGGCCCCTCTCTCCCTTCCTCTTCCTAATTGTTTCTGAAGCTTTGAGTCAACTACTGGTTAAGGGTCAATTTGTGGACTTGTTTCAGGGTTTCCTAGTTCCTAATTTCCCACAAAATGTCACTCATCTATAATTTGCCAATGATATTTCAATTTTCTGTAAAGATGTCGAGTCTATGGTTGATAATCTTAGGAAGGTTGTTTGTTTGTTTGAAATGGTTTCAGGGCTTAAGGTCAATATCGTTAACGGTCACAAAATCAGGGGAGTACCCGTTTCGACCCCGTATCGCGTAATGGTGTCGGCCGTTAACATTACGTATCGGCCGATACGGCCGTATCGTAACGGATACGGGACACCCTGGGCGATATCGAGACCAAAATATTTCTTTTCCTTTCCAATTATCAACGATTTCTCAGCGAAATTTTGTTTGTTGTGGATATTGTGAAATATCGATGCATATTTGGATGGAATGTCAGATGGATAGATGGGATGGAGGGGATGGTTGCACTGGTTTCTTATGACAACATGGAAGGGATGGTTGCACTAGTTTCTGACGACAACACATTCTTTTAGGCCTCCATTAAATGAAAACTTACTATGCATGCGTTCCTTCTGCAATTTTTTATTCTTAAATATCCAAATGTGTATTTTAGCATCTTCTGAAGTTTCACTTAAAAAAATCCACCGTTCTCCCCATGTTTCCCCAAATTTCCGATTATCAACAATATTATTAGCGATATCAATATTGTTTTCGTATCCCTGATCGGCGAAACTTAGAGCGATATCGATACTTTGAACATTGGCTCCAACTAACTTCAGGACCAAGCCTGTGGACAACATCAAGAGAGGAGCAAACCGTAAAGCCACCCGACCTATCTCTTAACCAAAATCAATTCATTCGGAACAACCGGATTAGGACAAATGCATTCCACGAGATGGAGCAACCTTCAAACCACACTTCGGAAAATCACTCAACAACCAAGATAGTATGGTTCGGGCAAAAACCTTGCAATACGGGGGAAGCTAGACTTAATAGTGGACTTCTCTAACCAAATATCATCCCAGAATCTAACCCTTTCACCATTGCCAACTGAAAATCCGATCTTAGAGAAAACTTTACCTACCAATCGAGCAACAGATTTCCAACAATAAGATGCCCTATAGATTGAGGGTTTCTTTATCCACCAAGTCGAGCTCGAGGCTCCATACTTGCTAGCAATAACCTTCCACCGCTGGTTATCCTCCACCCCAAACATCCAAACCCATTTTCCCAATAGTGTTGAGTTAACCTCCTTTGGATTTCTTATACCAGCCCCGCCCTCGTTAAGAAGCCTACACACCTCCCACTTTAAAAGATGAAACTTTCCCTGTTGAGCATTCCCTTGCCAAATAAAGTCCCAAAACGGCTTGTCAATCCTCGGAAGGACTGACTTTGGGCAGCAGAATAAGGACATGAAATAAAGGGGGAGATTCGACAAGGCAACCCGAGAGACAATTTCCTCTTCATTCTTTCAAAAACGGGCATGTCAAGGAAATTTTGTAGAATAATCACCCCATTCATCAGGTGTGTTGCCTCACTTTCACAGCAGATCTCAAAAGTCAAACCTACTCAAAAGTCATTTGGGCCAATCATAGGGAACAATGTAAAATCATGCCTAAAAGCTCTAAACTCACATGGTTTCATCCATGTGAGTTCTAGAATGATGGCTGGATTTTTGGGTCATGACTTCATCATGATTCACTGCATTGCATGATTGGATGGCATATACAACGCAGTGGACTCCACACACAATTTGAAAGATTTTAATGGTGGGCATCCCCATTCAAATTGTTCCCTGCAACGTGGCCACATGAGTTTTCGATCAGCCTGATTTTGGGACCAAAGGCCAAACACAGGGTGGATCTCTCGCATATAAAGTCATTACTTCCACATTAGTGTAATTGTGTAAATCACCCTCCGCGTCCCCAAGCCTATGTGAGTTACAATGTTATGATGCACAATGCCACATGTCCGGATTTGCTCAAAATGATAGAGACTGACAAGAAGTTGACTTTTATCTACAACTACAACTTTACGTACTACGAAAAATGATTTCATTCATACATCCCAATCAAACAAATACCAGCATAAATAGAATTCTTCTCTAACAACTTTCATAGATTGGACTCTATCTAAAGCAACACTGATCTATAGACGACTATTATCTAACAAGTCTCCTAATATAGCTTGGATTCTATCTTTAGAGAACTCTCCATACATAGAGATCATTATTGACAACTAAGCAAATCCTGACACATGGCATTGCACATTGTAACATGCAACTAGCATTTTAAAGAAAAGGAAAAAAAAAAGTTAGCAGATAAATGTAGACCATCCTTGTCTCTTAGGAAGCACACAAAATCTCAACCGTGGGTTGTTAAAGCACACGGATGGAATCACCTACAAATTATATAAATACCCTCTTAAAACAAACCTTTAGCCACGTAAAAAATCAATTGCATGAAAAATTCTACCCGAGCTTACTCGCGCTATACATAGTAGAGATGATTTCAGAGACATTCGCCACCACATTAATAGACAAAATACCTACTTTCGGCAATGCAACAGCATAAAATTGAAAATTAGAAGGATGTAAATCTAGCTGTATGAAAAATTAGCATGCAACCCAGTTTTTCATACAGCTGCTGTGCTTCAGTGAGCATTTATTGGTGATCAAATTTTTATTTTTTATTTTTTATTTTAAGGGTGGAAGAGATTGAGAAAGTAGAAGAACAGCTTCCCCAAATAAAATAAATAGAAAGGAAAAAAAGGAAAAAAGCCTAACCTCTTCTTCTCCTCTTTAACCTCTAAGGTTAGGGTTCTTCTTCTTTATGGTTAGGGTTAGGGATGGAGAGAAAGAGAAAGGGGGCGGGGATTAGGGTTTGGGATTGGGTTGGGAGTTTCGGGAGCGAAAAAACGCTTGCGTAACTAGCATACGCATGCGCACACGGGGGACGCAGATTCTCTGCGAAAGGAAGTTCCTGCGCTCGGAAAATAGGTGGGCCCCCCGTGATGTTTCTGAGAAATCCGCCCGTCCATCCGTTCTAGTATATTAGAAAAAAAAAAGTACGCGGATCCAAAACTCAAAGTGGGCCACAGGAGAGGAAAGAAATGCCTACCGTTGAAACTTACCTGGGCTCCACCTTCATGTTTACATGCCATCCAAAGCGTTTATAAGGCAATTTCCACTGGGTTGAACTGAAAACACGGAATATTTAGCCTGATACAAAACATACGGTAGCCATATGAATGTTCCAAAGGTGGTCATTCAATCCCACTGTTTCGTCTCATGTGGCTGATTTGAGTTTTTGAATTCATCTCATTTTTTGCCCCATGTCCTAAATTGAGCTCTAAAAACGGATGGACGGGATGGATTTCCCAAATACATTCGCGTCCCACAGGGGATGTGACTATTCGCTGACGTGTATGTCGACTTCATATGGATGAGATCTACCCCGTCCATGAGGTGAGGTAATCCATGTTAGGCCTTGATACCAAATATCACATTGATCCAAGCCTCAGGTGGGCCTCACCATAGGAGAGTGTAAATCTGACTAAAACTACTAAATTCACGTGGTGTGGTCTGTCTGAGTTTCAGAATAGCGTGTTTTTTACAGAACTCTTTAATCTTGGTGAGAAGAGGCTTATGAACCGATTAGATTTTATATGCCAACCGTGGTGGTCCCCATAAGCAATTAACGGTGGGTGCCTCATAACAACTCTTCCTTATGGTTCGGCCTACCTGAGTTCCGGACCGATCCGATTTTTGGTGTCCAATGTGAACACCAGGTAGTGCACCTGATGATGGACGGCGTGAATCCTACTAGGTGCTAGGCTAGTCGCAGGCGGAAACGGATTGGCTACTCCCCCTGCCACCAGCCAATGGCTGGTAGTCGCTGCTCTGTGGGCTCCACCATGATGTATGTGTTTCATCCATGCCGTCCATCTATTTTTTTAGATCATTTTATGGTATGAGACCTAAACTGAGTTATATCCCAATCTCAAGTGGACCACATTACGGTAAATTGTGTTGAATGAAATTCAGCCATTAAAAACTTTTTGGGAGCCATAAAAGTTTTTGATCAAGCTGATCTTTGTTTTTTCCCTTCATCTAAGTCTCTAATACCTAATCAAAAGATTGGATGTCAAATAAACAGTACAGTGGGCCTGAGGAGGATTCTAATGGTGGATATCTAATCACTATTGTTTTCCTGTGGTGTGGTCCCCATGAGATTTTTATTCCCATAATTTTTTGGATCAAACCCTAAAATGATCTATAAAAATGGATGAATGGAATGGATGAAGCACATACATCATGATGGGGCCCACAGAGCACCGACCACCAGCCCCGGCAGGGGGAGTAGCCAATCATTTCCCGTCGCAGGCACGCTCAGGCTAGCCCAGTTCTTTTGGCAGGGCACGGAGTACACTAAATGCGTGCGGGCTACGCCCATCAAACAATTTTTAAAGAAGAAGTTGACCACGGTAAACGCCACCTTTTACCAGGGAACGGATTGGCTATGCCCCTGGACACCATCCCTGTGGTTGGCGGTCGGTGCTCTGTGGGCCCCACCATGATGTACGTGTTTCATCCATTCCGCTCATCCATTTTTTACAAATCATTTTAGGGCTTGATACAAAAAATGATAGGGATATAAATCTTATGTGGGCCACACCACAGGACAAAAATAATGAATTGATATTCACAATTAAAATCCTCCTAAGGCCCACTGTACTGTTTATTTGACATCCAATCTGTTGATTTGGTCATAAAGACCCAGATGAAGGGAAAAAATAAATATCAGCTTGATCCAAAACTTTTATGGCCCCCAAAACGTTTTTAATGGTCAAAATTCATTCAACATTATTTCCTATAATGTGGTCCACTTGAGATTGATATATACTTCATTTTTTTAATCATATCATAAAATGATATATAAAAATAGATGGACGGCATGGATGACACACATACATCATGGTGGGCCCCACAAAGCACCGACCACCAGCTAATGGGCGGTGTCAGGGGGAGTAGCCAATCCATTCCCCTTTTACTGGAAGCAGATTGGCTAGTGTACCACACAGTAGCTATATAGTTGCTGTGGGTACGTGTCATCCAAAGATGAGCACTGACGCTCCTCCAGCTCCGAGTTGTACGAACGGTTCAAAGGAGATCAAAGTTACATGGCCCCATAATTATGATGTATTTATTATGTCTACACCGTTCATCTATTTTTAGAGATCATTTTAAAGCATTATCCAAAAAATGAATCATATCTAAAGATCATCTGGACCACACCACAAATAGCAGCGGAGATAATGATTTTCACCGTTAAACAATTCGTAGGGCCCACCATAACGTTTATTTTCCATCCAATCTGTTCATAAGGTCACAAAGAGCTGAATTAAGAGGAAAAACAAATTTCATTTTGATCCAAAACTACCATGACCCCAAAAAGGGTTTCAATGGTAGATGTTCAATCCCACAATGTTTTTTGCATTGTGGTCCACATAATAGTTAGATCTGTCTTATTTTTCTCCTCAAGCTTAAAGACAAGCTCGCCAAATGGATGGACGGCTTGGATATAGCACATAACTTATGATCAGACCCACCGAACTTGCTGACATCAATATAGTGGGCTTCCCCCTTTACCCAACATCTTTTCCACACCTTCTCAAACTTTACTTTCCCAAAGTAAACCATTTCGTAGTGTGTTCGTGTAATGATTTACTTTAGGAAAGTAAAGTTTGGGAGCGTTTTGAAAAGACGCAGGGTAAAAGGTTGCGTTAACGGTGGTCAATTTCTCATTTTTCAAAAAGTGATTTGATACTCCGATTGCATTTGAGGCTTGATACACGGACACCCAAAAATTGTCCCATGTGAATTGTGGGCACCTATTTGAAACCAAGTCTAGGGATGGTTTGGTAGCCTGTATTTGGCATCAATTATAGCCCAAAATCATAATTTCCATGTGTGAACGCTCGGCCATTTGCTCCCCTGCTTAGGGTGTGGTATTGACTCGAAAGATGATGGTATGGTTAGTTGAGTTACTACTGGGTAATGAAATTCAAAATCTACAGTTAGCTAGTTAACTTGGAGTTACTACTAGCTAATGAAATTCAAAATCTACAGTTGGTTACATATCATAGAATCACTATGAAACTTAAGGGCCTGTTTGGCCGGACGGATCGCATGAGATTAGGAGGGATGGGATGGATTTTAAGGTAATGATGGTGGTGTTAGTGGATGGAGAATGTTTCCATGGTTTTTGCTATATACCGGGATTGGTTCTCTAGGCTGTTTGGGAAGTTTGGTAAATCCCAGGATTAGGCCCCTCATCGTGTTTGGATGTGCCATGGGATTTAAACCTGTCAACTGGGTTTTGTAACTTTGCCTGTTTGGATACTCAACGGATTGGAAGCAGAAATAAAGTGCGGGATCATTGGTTCGCTAGATGTCTTGGCTACGTGTTTATGTCATTTGCTCATTACACGCGTGGCCTGTTTGAAACGCAAATCCAACCGTCCAAATTGTAGGGACGTCCACGAGGGCATCTGACCCATCAGCTGTAAATGACATGTGTGCATGAAGATTTATCTCTACTGCAGATAACAACAAATATCAATATGCAAGGATTGCATATCCAACAACATGACTGCTGTTATTAATTTCCTGTCCTTTTTGAAAACCAATTAAAAATGAAAAATAGAAGTAGTATTGTTGTTGGACATTTCAAAATTTAATGTTATTTTGTTTCCTTGCTAAGTACCTGCAACTACATAAATTAGTTGTTCACCAACTTTCAAATATTTCAGTCTTCACAACGATCAGATATAAGGTATCAGTAGTTCCATGAACTAAATGATATATAAAGTTGCCGGTTGCAATGGAATGAGATGGGAAAAAGAGATATGAACATTTGTTATTACTTTCAAACGTGGATCATATACAAACCAAACAGATTTCTCTTTACTGCAGATAACAACAATGATCAATATGCAAGGATTGCACGGTTATTTTAGTAAAGAGTCTGAGCATGCAACAACGGTTAATGATTAGGGATGTTTACGGTAACAGATGGATGAGACTCAGTGAAATTAACAAAGGTCCAAAAGAGAGGTGACGGCATTTACAGAAATATAACAATATTATTTACACATATAATGATGGAAGGAAGAAAGCGTAATGCCAAGGATAAAGTAAATGTTACATAGAATAAGATGGCAGAGAGCATTAGGAAATCATAAGAAAAATATTTTAGCAGTAGTTAGAGAGAAAATCCAATCATATACAACTTGGTAATGAAATGATGATGTACCAAAAGTGATTAATAGAAAGTTTGTCGTGTTTCAAAGCCTGCAAGCTAGCAATTTACCATGGAAATTTTGAAGATATGGACATGCCAAAAAGATCGTCCGACCCATTTCATTCCCTCTTATGCAGCTTTAAAATTTGTATCAGCATAAGGAAACCTCTGTTTTGGGTACCATTTTGGGATATCTTTACCTTCAAATCCCGTTTACATCATTCGGCCAACCATGCCTTGGAAAGGAAAATGAAGAAACATTTGCAGTTTCTTCCCCAAATTTATTAATGTCAACCCAACTTCAATTACAGAAAAAATGTGAAAATGATTACAGTGCAACAAACAATGAAGCAGTTGGCAGCAATGACTCAAACAGAAGAAACCTAATGTTTAGGGTACCCTTTTTAGCTAATGAAACCCATTTATCATCTACCAACATACCGAACATCCATGGCAGCTATATTGGGGAAGAAAATAAAAATGATAAAAACTACAAGTGGTACATACCTGCTCGTTGTCAACACACTCACAACGAGCTAGTAATTAACTGCTTCTCCTTCTTCAATCAAAATATATAATGTTAACCCAACTTGAAGTACCACATAAATACTGAAAATGATCAAAGTGCAACAAAGAGAAGTAGTTGGCAGCAACGACTCAAACAAAAGCTACCAAAATTTGTTGTCCATCCCACGCACATATGGCAGATACTGATTTAGCACAGTCCCAATTTCATAATGAACAAACAAGATCAACCTACTAGAAAATGAATTTTCAATCCTTAATTCATACACTATGTTGTTGCCGTCTACAGTGAATTAAGAAATACAAAAACAAAAAATATACATGCAAACATGTCTCCAACATGAATTAAGGCATCTGACCCATTTCAAACTGTAACGTCTCGGAAAATCCGTACAAAGACTCGAGTACAGATCACTAAGGACCAAATCCAGACGAGACTTAACTAAGTGCTAAACTAGATTACTTGTGAAATTACTACTAATCACTTTAAATACTATCTGTAAGATTCAAAACGAGTAGAACCGTTAACGCTACATTACTTAAGAACTTAGGATCCATCTCAAAACCCAGTTGCTCTCGGGAGCATCATGAAACTCCGTATCGGACCTGGACCGCACGTCGAAAGTCTGATTACCGCGAAACTATACGGTTATGACCGCTTTGCTGGACTTGACAACCACCTCGGAAACCAAGTCCTAATAGTAATCAGAAACCCACAACTTGAGCCCGGAGCGAAGTATGTGAGAAACGCGAATATCTTTAAGAAACGAACTGAAACTTAAGTGAATTGAGTCGCTCGCTTGCAGGCCAAATTTAAGGTTTTATACCGTAAGATTCTGACCCAATTACACCCTCGGAGTAGGAAAAATTTTCAACACATGTCAGTGTACTTGTGGCCCTGATCGAGTACCGGTGACCGTTGAACTGAAGCAGGTCCGCCACGGTCGACCTATAAATCTGATCAAACCAAAAACTTAACTTGACCTAGATCCAATGTGAGGAGACTTACTCCAGACCGTACGCAAAAAAGGGGCCTCCAGATGCGCTCCGTTGGACTGAAACGACCACTATTTGGTTATAACCTAAGTATATCATGGCTCTGGGGCCATTGAGTTCAGTTTTGGGCCTATATAAGGGCCTTAACCCTCTTTCTCCCTTCATATAAGAATTTGCAAACCATAAAGAGAGAAGAGAGAAGAAAGAGAAGGAAAGAGAGAGAAATTGAGAGAGAGAGTGGCGGATTGTTCCTAAGATTCTTCCCTGTCATTCCACGTGCTTAACCACCGTTACCATATCGCTATTCCGACGATTCTGACTCCGTACTTAGGTAAGAAATCCTAACCTTAATCTATTTTAGGGATTCAAATAGAGCAAATGGTGGAATAACTAACCTGTTTCATGCTATAGGTTGTCGTTGTGCCGTAGACAAAGACTTAGTGTTTAATCTGAGTTCATTACGAGTCTACTGGCGAAAGGTGCAGACTATAAACATTTAAGCTATGGTTTTTAAGGTTTTCAATGTCAGTAATGATTTATGTCTGACTTGATTGCTATCACATATGCTTAGATACGATGTTTTTCGTATATTACACATACATGTAAGCTATGTTTGATTTTAATGTATTCCATGTGTTTATTGAAATGCCTTAGTGAATGTGGAATTATGATTTGTGCTTATTATGATTGGTGCTTGGGAATACATGATTGTTGCACGCGTGGCAACTCCTGCATAGAAGGATTTGCCATAATATATGTTTTAACTAATTTATTACATGTATGTGCTATGTGTAGTCTAAGTGTTTGATAAAATGCCTGAATGATAAAATGCTTGTTGAAATGTATTTAACAAGGGCGTTGAGATAGGATCCTCAACTCCCTTATCTATAATTACAGTTTCCCTTATGTAACCTATTTTACTAATTACGTGATTTATGGATAAAATGCCTATATATGTTAACATGTACACGGTGTTTGTTAAAATGCTCAAATGAGATTCATACTTAGATTGATTGTCACATGCTGCCTTTGACTATCATATGTGAATGCTATTATTTTGGAGTATGATTGGGGCTACGATGTAGTCCAGGCAATCGATAATAATTCCCAAATCATTGGCCGAGGTCGTTTCACCACACAGGACACGTTCGATGAATTTGAGTCGTACGGTAATTATCGACAATGGTTAAGCCGCGAGGAGTACTTACGCGCTCCACGTCGATTAATTCAACGTATGCTCGTACTAGTCGAGCTTGTCAAGTAACTCAATTGGCCCAATATATGTTTACCATGTATGGATGCTACTGCTTGAATCCAAGATACCAAACTTACCAGTGAAGAGCCCGTTTAACCTTGGTACTTCGATCCACTAAGACTCATGAGCGGGGCATGGTGGTATGGGACACCATGGTCGAGCTGTCGGCCTACGCTGAGGCGACGAGCCTCCCCGTAGTGTCCAGTGAGTAACTTAAACTCATGAGCCGAATACGGTAGTATGGGACACTGTATTCGAGATGTCGGCCTATGCTAAGGCGATGAGTCTTTCCCGTAGTGACCTCGAGTATAAACTAAGGCCTACGTTGTGGTGACGAGCCCTTCGTAGTGACCTAAACTTGCCTATCCACTGCTTTCAAAATCAGGGGTGACGTTGCCCTATAACTTGCCTATCGTATGTGGTTAACTAGGATTGACAACCCTAGATGGATCATCGTTTGGGTCAAATGATGTAAAGGAGAGGTACCTTAACATCCCAAACCTGCTGTATGAATAAGTCTAATTAAGAACTTGGCTAATCACGTACATGCACCACATTTGCATATGCCTTTGGCGTTGGAGTTGAGCACAGAGGAAGGGATGCATGTCGCGATCGTGAGATGATGTCGTAGAGGGAGTGCAGGCGAGGGCATGCATCATTATAACATATCATCCTTGCATTAACCAGAGTACCTAAGAATGCTTATTGTATTACTTTATCATTACTGCTTGACTAAATTGATAACATATTAACCTTTGCCTTATAGCTCCACTGAGTTGATCACTCACTCCCACTCTGGGATGATATTTTAAAATACCAACTAGACTCTGGTTTAGTTGCAGATGAAGGCAACGCTTGTGAGGCGGAGCCTAATTTTTATGATGATGAGGAGGAGTTCTCCTATATGGAGCTATCAGGCGAGTCTATGTAGACCATGTTCTGATCGACGGGGATTACCGGGATTGCAGAAATACAACTAGTTGAACATTATACTGTATCATTTTGTAAATTTTGGAACTATATATGTAAACATTTAACCTGGTAATCTAATCGTACTCTGGGGACTTACCACCATTTATATGCTTTATATATGTATCACAGTTTTTTGCTTGCGTAAGTTAACTGTCTTTGGAGTATGATATATATATTGTTTTAGTATAATCCCACTCATGTTTAACGCACTAATACGGACAACATTTAATTATCATTATCTATGTTACATAAGTGATGCGTTGAAACTCAGGAGTTGAGTTTATGCTTGACCCCCGATTTTCAGGGCGTTACACAAACCCACGGTAGCATTTTAAAAAACAACCATCAGGAGATAGAAACTCCTGTTTTGAGTACCCTTTTTGGAGAATAAGACTACTATATCATCTTCCTCCATACCCAACATCCATGAGAGCATTTGAGGGAGACAATAGAATCCGAAAAAACATCTTGGCTACATACCTGGTCGATGTGAACCCACACACAAGGAGTGAGCGATTACCTTCGATAATACATATTGTCGCACCATTACCGGAAACCATCTCTATATAGATGATATCAGAGGGACTGTAGAAGACACAATCGTTCCATGGTAGGACCCTTACATACGGTCGCTGCGACGGCCTCCACTGCAGAGACGCCATTACCAAGCAAGCAAAGAAATCCTTCATAGGATTTGGTGGATGGCTCAGGATAGTCAATTAATGAATGATGGTTATCTGCTATATCCCATACCTGATGTTGTCTAAAGACCGCGGGATACTACGGTTCCGCCTAAGACCGCACCTCCAAATGCGCTCATGGGATGGACGAGTGGATTCACGCCATCCCATCCCTTCAATTCCCTCTTAATCCGCTCGCCTAAACAGGGCCTAAGGGCCCGTTTGGCCGGGCGGATTGAATGGTATTAGGGTGGATTGGATCAGATTTAAGGTAATGATGGCAGCGTCAGTGGATTGCTGGCAATTCCATGGTATTGGTGTATCCCATAGCCAATATTCATGCCTGTTTAGGATGGCTGGCATATCCATGGATGCAAAGTCCGTTTCCGTTTGGTCGGGCGTGGGATTGCATGCAATCTCATAAAAATTCTCGGCTCAGATCAGACTCACAGACAAATCCCACCTCAGAAAGCCTTAATTTCAGGGCGAATTTCACGGCCTGCTGCAATGAAGCCAAGAATCCGATCAAGAAAAGTAGGAAAGAAGAAAAACCCATCATCTAAAAAAGAAAAAAAAAATTCCAACAAACAGTCAGAAAACAAAAAAAAAAAAAGAAAAAAAAACCCACCTCAGAAAGCATTATCCAAAAAATAATCATATCCAAAGATCATCTGGACCACACTACAAATAGCAGCGGAGATAATGATTTTCACCGTTAAACAATTCGTAGGGCCCACCATAACATTTATTTTCCATCCAATCTGTTCATAAGGTCACAAAGAGCTGAATTAAGAGGAAAAACAAATTTCATTTTGACCCAAAACTTCTGTGACCCTAAAAAGGGTTTCAATGGTAGACGTTCAATCTCCCACTGCTTTTTGCAGTGTGGTCCACTTAATAGTTAGATCTGTCTTATTTTTCGTCTCAAGCTTTAAGACAAGCTCGCCAAATGGATGGACAGTTTGGATATAACACATAACTCATGATCAAACCCACAGAACTTGTTAACTTCAATACAACAACTATATATGTGGTGTGAGGTACACCAGCCAATCCACTTCCCCTTTTACCTAGCATCTTTTCAACACCTTCCCAAACTTTACTTTCCCAAAGCAAACCATTCTATAGTGTGTCCGTATATGATGATTTACTTTAGGAAAGTAAGTAAAGTTTGGGAGCGTTTTGAAAAGATGTCGGGTAAAAGGTGGCACTTATGGTGGTCAATTTCTCATTTTCAAAGGAGTGATTTGATACTCTGATTGCATTTGAGGCTTGATACACGGGCACCCAAAAATTGTCCCATGCGACTTGTGGGCACCTAATTGAAACCAAGTCTAGGGATGGTTTGGTAGCCTGTATTTGGCGTCAATTATAGTCCAAAATCATAATTTCCATGTGTGAATGCTTGGCCATTTGCTCCCCTGCTTAGGGTGTGGTATTGACTTAAGAGATGATGGTATAGTTAGTTGAGTTACTACTAGGTAATGAAATTCAAAATCTACGGTTAGCTGGTTAACTTGGAGTTACTACTGGCTAATGAAATTCAAAATCTATTGTTGGTTACATATCATAGAATCACTATGAAACTTAAATGATTCGCATGGTTGGTCTATGGCCAAAGACTTTGATTAGAGCTTCAGTGATGGAAAAAATGAATAGAATAAGCACTCTTCTCTGTGCATACAAACGTATGGTCTCTATTTTACAAGATTAAGGGATTTTCTTCTAGAGTGCTAGAAACACAATAAAAATAAAGATCAACTTACTAAGACCACAACCGTGGAAGTGGGGGCATTCAACATTAGTTAGCCTAGGAAGTACTTTTATTTTAACTATAAAAATAAAAAAGAGATCCATAGGGGTACATGAGAATGAGTACATATCAACTGATTAAAGAAAAAAAAAAATGTAATCTGAATAGCGGAATAGATGGATCATTTATGCATCAGTAATGAAGATTCCTAACTGTAATCTTAAATGCGTACCGTGTAGGGAAAATATTCCCACCGAGAGTAATGCTTGGTCATCCACACCTTACACTCTTAGTAAAAACTCTTAAGGGATTAGGAGTTTATGTCTGTGTAGGTAAGGGGACCAAGATATGTAAAGTATATAGCCAGAGAAGCTTACCCATCACACTTCTCCCATCTAGAGTTGTTGAGTATCAAATATTGCATATTTCCCCTATTTATATCTTGGTTTTATGAACACGATACCGCTTAATGTTATATTTTATACATGTTTGTGTTGCAAGGTGAATCTGAGAGCTTGGCTTGAAAAGAATGTTAAAAGCATGAATTTGATGCTCAAGAATCACCAAGGCAAATGATAGATCTTAGGAGACAAAGATTAAAGAATTCACATGCCAAAGATCCAAGGAAACCAGGTGAGAAATGAAGAGACTTGAAGATTTGAAGTGAAGAAAAGAAATTTGCTGGAATCTTGACTAGCCTAAGCTCTGGCTCGACTAGCCCTAGATCTGGCTTGACTAGCCTAGGAAACTTCGGCTCAAACTCCAGTAAAATTATCTTCTAAATTCGCACGACTCTCGACCAGTCGAAGATTGTCCTCAACTAGTCGAAGGTGACTCTTGACCAGTCGAGGATTTCCCTCGACTAGTCAAGGGTTACGCAGATTTTGCGCGGACTGCATAAATTTGAGACGGTTTCCGAACTTTTCCAACTTGGTGCGAAAGTTGGAGTCCCCCAACTATAAATAGGAGTTCCTAGGATATTCCTAGGCATATTTTAGGGTTTGAGGAGTGGAACAAAATGGTGGAAAGGTGTTGTCAAGAGTTTTCTTCTTCTTCCTTAGTTTGTTTTTATGCTTTCCTTAAGAGTTTTTAGTTCAATCATGTCTATGGTTAACTAAACATCTTAGCTAGGGCTAAGAGATCAAACTTGTAGCGTGATTGGGATGTTTACTTTACTTTGATTCTTATTTATGTTGAACTTCATTGATTTCTAGTTTAATTTTAAGGAATATTTTCAGTTTTCTATGGTTTGTTGTGACTCGAATTACAATAAACGCTATAATAGCTTTGAATATCTTTTTTTTCTATTTGAGATTGTGGGATTGGTAAATCCTGTTGTTCACCATTGTCTCCTAAGCATGGTAGGGTGATGAAATCCTTTCTAATCCTCACAATCCTCATCCATTGAGAATTAGGTCAATGAAAGTTCAGATTTGATTTAATTGCTATATTTTCCAATTGGATAGGATAAGACTCCAATTCCAATTGTCTTACTTGAATCAAGCAAGGTAGGATCTTAATTGTACAAGTGGATCCTTGGCACCCTAGTTCCCACCTTTAAATTCACAAGTTTCAATTACATCATTCACAATTACTCTTTCCAATTATTCAGATTTAAATTTACATCTTCTTCTAGCTCTAGTTCTAGTTACTTTTAGAAACGTACGAGATTAGTCCATGTGGATTCGACCTCCGTCTCACTGAGATTATTACTACATCGCAACCCTACACTTGGGGTTGTGAAAATTCATATAACGTCGATGCACTCTCATTCGGCCTTAACTACTGCCTCGTCAAGAAATGGAGAGGCTGTCGTTCACATGACCGGAACGAATCGAGGGTCTTTCCCAACTACAGAGGATCGCATCGCTGAGATGACAGAAGTGCATAAAGCACTAATGGAGGAATCTAGGAACCTTCGGGAGGCTTTGGGGACTCTTGCGCATAATGTAGCACGAATGATGACACCCCCAATGACTGATAACATAAATGAACGGGAACAACACCCTAAGGGGTCACAACCGCCGAGGACCGGGTCACGCATATCTGCCCCTACGATGAGAGCATTAACACAAGAAGAGGTACGACAAATTGTCGAAGAAGCAGTCAGGTCAGAAAAAGAATGTGAGAGTACAGGAAGATTCAGATATCGGACGTCATACCCAAAAGAAGTCGAAGATATTCCGTTCCCGAATTACTTCAAGCATCTGAATTTTCAAAAGTTCATTGGGGATGGGTCACCAGAAGAACATCTGATGCATTTTATTACAAGCATGGGGAATTTCTCCACAGTGCCCTAATATTGCCTCTGGTTATTCGGGTCTTCTCTGACGAACAAAGTGTTTAGATGGTATTTTAGCTTAGCGCCTGGGTCAATAAGGACGTGAGAACAAATGCAAGATGCGTTTATGTCAAATTTCTTCTCATCAGAACGAGATGTCAGTATTACAGAACTAGCTTTGGTACGACAGAGAGAAGGAGAGCCAGTGGAAAATTTTAAAGACAGATGGAAGACCTTTGGGGCTTCTTGCAGGCAATTCTATGGAAACGGGAGTGGCATTCAGTCTCACCAGTGCTAACATTGGGACCTTTCATGATTTAGCTACAAAAGCGCACGCCGTAGAACTAATGACTCGAAAAATGTCGGTGTTCAATTGTGAACTAGTTAGAAAAGGACCCCAGAAGTTGAAAATGAACGTGGTTGAACGCGAAAAGAGAAGCTAGGATGCGAGAGAATATAGAAGCCAGGATGCAAGAGAAGTAAGGGGTAAAAGGATAGAAAGAAAAGAAGAGCCGAATCGCTCCAGGGGAAGGTTTGACGACAAAAAGCTCCGATCATTAAACTCTCATGAGGGTTTTACATTTGAAAAGGAGGACGTACTTCCTATGATGAATCAGTTGCTAAAAGCAGGAACAATTGAGTTTCCCATGTCAAAGCGTCCCGAAGAAGCATCAAAAGCAAAAGAAAGAGACTTTTGTCAGTATCACCGCATAGTAGGGCATTCGACAGAGAATTGTTATACATTGAAGTCTATCATACAAAGGATGATAAATAGGGGGGAGATAATAATCGGAAAAGAAAGAGAAAGAGACAGAAGAGCGATGACAAACGTGCTCACCATTTAAAAGGACTATCAAGGAAGGACAAGGGCGGATAATAAGAAAATAGAGGAAAAAGTTGCAATGACTACCCTGCGATCAGGGAAGAAGGTAGCTAACCCACCAAATTCGAAAAGTGAAAAATTAAAATTAGGAACAGTAAAGAATCATGCTAGCAGTAGTAACAGCGGTGAGAAAGAAAAGAGCAAGGAGACAGAAAAAGACTTATGATATTATAAGCCATTTGAAAGGCATTCCAGCTCAGTTGAGTGTCTATGATGCTCTGAAATTATCAGAAGACTCCTGGCAGAGCCTGATTAAATCCTTATCTGATGAAGATATAAGAGGAGTGTTGCTAACTGAGATGGAGAATGAGAAGCAAGGAGATTGTATGCCAGTTATTTCTTTCTCCGATGACGACCTGGTTTGTGACGAGGAACATAATAGGATGTTGATGATAGTGGGTCACATTCGCGGTAAACAAGTAAAGTGAATAATGCTTGATAATGGGTCTGCTGT
Organism: Magnolia sinica; assembly: GCF_029962835.1. Lineage (NCBI taxonomy): Eukaryota > Viridiplantae > Streptophyta > Magnoliopsida > Magnoliales > Magnoliaceae > Magnolia > Magnolia sinica. Next base: position 45,387,518 of record NC_080585.1, on the reverse strand, counting down.
AAACCTATTGACGTTGATGATGTTAAATGAATTAGGTTATCGATGCTCGAACCTACGCCCTAGTGGAATGGTGATTTTGGGTTTTAATCAAGATGGATGGCATGCACTTGGTAAGATCACAATAATGCTGGAAATAGGAGAGTTGACCACAAATGTTGTCTGCCACATTATTAATGCAGTGACAATATATAACTTTCTTCTCAGAAGATCATAGATGCATCAGTATGGCATCATACCTTCTACCTTACACCAGTGCTTAAAATACTACAAAAATGGGGTGCAACAAAAAGTGCTAGCTGTTGCGAGACTGTATACAGAAGCTGAGGCCTTTTTCGTTGATGCCAGTTATTACAATGCATTTGCTAATAAAGAAGAAAAGAGAAATGATGAGAACAAGGTCCCAGAAAATGTTTTCATGGAAATAGTGAAGGAAAAAAAATAGAAGCATCTGTAACAGAAAAGGCGAAAAAGAAGTTCTATTTTGTGCCAAAGCATCTGCGACAGCCAGGACAACCACCATTAACATTACTGTCACTAGAACAAATGAGAATTCTACAGTCTAACTACACGGTGCTGCTACCGTATGTTGAAAGGAGTAAACCATTTCCTCTCATCCTGAAAGATTTCATGTTAAGCCCAGTGCAAAACACCCAGAACCAATCGAATTTTACACCCCCTAAAAGAAGAGATAGAGGAAACAGTCGACAGTGATATGGGGAATGGAAAATTAACACCCGATGAGCTTGAAAGATATAGTCCGGCAAGTCAGAAAATCATGAAGAAAATGGGCTTTGATTACGAAGAACTCGTTAGCTTAAATTATGGAAAGGGAATTCAAATTCCGATCGAATTTAATCAGAAAAAGCGAGAAAAGTTGTGAGGATTGGGGGCAGAAGCTTTAGTAAACATGGTAACGGTCAGCCAGACGGAAGAAATAGACTCCGAAATGATCAGAAAGCCTAAGACAGCTCCGAAGCAGATAGAAGACAGGGGGCAGCCAATGATTGATAGTTTGAGAGAGATAAATTTAGGAACACAAGAAGAACCGCGGAACACATTTATAAGTTCCAGTTTACCAGAGGAGGAAGCTAATCAGTATATCAGTCTTTTGAAAGAGAACAAAGACGTCTTTGCTTGAACATATGCAGAAATGCCAGGCCTAGAACCGTCAGTGGCAATGCATCGGTTGAATATCTCTAAAGATAAAAAACCGATCAAGCAAACAGGCAGTTCCATTCAGATCTGGTCCCCAAGATAAAAGAAGAAATAAACAAACTAATAAAGGTTGGATTCGTCAGAGAAGTCAAATACCCCAAATGGATATCGAATATAGTCCCAGTAAAGAAGAAAAATGGGCAGATCAGGGTTTGTGTTAACTTCGGAGATTTAAACGAAGCATTCCCAAAAGATGACTTTCCATTACGAATCACCGAACTGCTAGTGGATAGTACCACGCATTATGTTGTCATGTCCTTCATGGCTGGCTACACCGGTTACAATCAGATAAGAATGACACCTGAAGACGAGGAGGCAACGGCTTTCAGAACTCCCTTGGGAATATATTGTTATAAAGTTATGCCGTTCGTTCTTAAAAATGCGAGGCAACATATCAAAGGGCAATGCAAAATATATTCCAAGATATGATGCATAAGCATGTTGAATGTTATATGGATGATCTGGTGGTCAGGTCAAACCATCATGAAGAACATCGCGAGCATTTGGCTTCAGTCTTCCGTCAGGTCAGAAAAAGCAGTTAAAGATGAATCCAGCCAAATCTGCATTTGGAGTATCATCAGGAAAATTCCTTAGTTTCGTTGTAAGACATAGAGGTATCGAGATCGATCCAGAAAAAGTTAAGGCTATCCGAGATATGTTGCCCTTGAAAACGTTAAAAGAACTGAAAAGCCTGCAAGGTAAACTAACATATATTCGCTGCTTTATCTCAAACCTGGCAGGAAGATGTCAGCAATTTTCTCATTTGATGAAGAAAGGAACATAATTCATATGGAACAAGCCTTGCCAGAATGCCTTCAATTCGATAAAAGAACTATTGAAATAGTCTCCAGTATTAACAGCCCTAGTGAAAGGAAGACCTCTCATCTTGTACATATCCCCAGCTGAGAATTCATTAGGAGCCTTATTGGCACAAATGAACGAAAATGGGAAGGAAGCAGCACTCTATTATTTAAGCCGAACCTTAATAGGTGCAGAATGCAATTATACGCAGATTGAAAAAGTATGCTTGGCATTGGTATTTGCAGTCCAGAAGTTAAGACATTATTGTCTGTCCCATGACATAACCTTGATATCTCGAGCGGACCCCATCAAGTTTTTAATGACAAGGCCGATGTTGTCAGGAAGACTAGCAAAGCGGATGTTGCTGTTGTCAGAATACGCAATTACATATGAGCCGGCAAGAGGAGTAAAAGGGCAGGCAATGGTAGATTTTTTGGCGGCCATCCTGTGACGGACTACGAAGCCATCTACGATGAGTTTCTCGATGAACATGTCATGATGACAGAATTGTCAAACGTGTGGCAAATGTTCTTTGATGAAGCGACCCAAGTGATAGGAGCAGGTGGGTGATATTCATCACCCCCCAAGGCAATTTGTTGCCTTACTCTTTCACGTTGGGCACTGCATGTACAAATAACGAAGCTGAATATAATGCCCTTATCATTAGGATGGAAATAGCCAGTGAGCTGAAGATAAAAGCATTACGAATTTATGGGGATTCTAAGTTGGTCATAAATCAATTGACGACTGCATTTGAAAAAAGGAAACAAGAATTTCTGCCATACTGTCAAAGGGCGCAGCATTTATTGGAGCAATTCCCGAACATTGAAATCAAGCATATACCACGGTACGAGAACGCAAAGGCCGATGCTTTGGCTAGTTTAGCAGCAACACTATCTTACCTAGATCGAAGCCCCCTACAAGTGACAATTGAAAAAAGGAGTTTTTGCCTTCAGCAAGAATCATCAGTGAAAACATGGAAGCACTCCCTATATCGTGTTTAAAGGTGACAACAGACGATTGACGTCAGCCTTTTGTCGATTATCTCAAGTACGATATCCTGCCAGAAGATCCGGAGATGAAGTTGCATATTAAGCAAAGATCAAAAAGGTTCATCATGTGTAACGAGGCGTTATACAGAAGATCTTATAACGAAATATTGTTGCGATGCCTGAGTGAAGAGGAAGCAGGTCAAGTGCTATGAGAGGCACATTCCAGGGAATGTGAAGTGCATCAGGCTGGGCGAAAATTATTCCACCGAGTGCACCGGATGGGATATTACTGGCCAACAATATTTCAAGACGCCATAGATTATGCAAAGCGATGTCACGAATGTCAGATCCACGGAGATATTATACATGTGCCCCCTGAAGACCTTCATCAGTCGGCTACTTCCTGGCCTTTTGCTACGTGGGGACTTGATGTCATCGACCCCGTAAATCCGCCGTCATCTAGAGGAAAACAGTATATATTGGCAACAACAGATTATTTCTCCAAATGGACAGAGACAATTGCACTGCGGATGTTAAAGAGAAAGATGTTGTCAATTTCATTCGGCATACAATAATCTATCGTCATCGCATCCCGAAAAAAATCATTACAGACAATGGCACTCCTTTCAAGAATAGGGGCATGGAGAAGCTATGTCTCAAGTTCAGTATTCACCATTCATTCTCAACACCTTATTGTCCACCAGCCACTGGGTTGGTAGAGGCGTTCAATAAAACAATTATAAAAATATTGAAGAAAACAGAGACCGAGAATAAGCGTGATTAGGATGAAAAGCTGCAAGAAGCTTTATGGGACTACAGGACCACCCATCGGACGACGACACAGGCTATCCCGTACTCGTTGGTTTATGGTGTCGAGGCCATTATGCCAATCGAAATTCAAGTCACCTCACTTAGAATAGTAGTGCACCAGTCAATTACAGATAATGAGAATGTAAGAATAAGATTGACAGAATTGGACCTTCTTGATGAAAAAAGACTAGCGGCTGAGCAGTGATTGCAATTATATCGGGCCAGGATTTTTGCCGCCTTTGATAAAAAAAAGTTAAGCACCGATCCTTCAAGAAAGGGGATCTAGTTCTGATGTTGAAAAGACCGATAGTGGTCACCCGAAGGACAGGGGGCAAGTTCGACCCTAAATGGGATGGGCCATACATCATAATTGAAGTCTACTCTAATGGGACATACAGAGTAACAGATCAAGACAGACGAGGCATAACAGTGGGAAAGATTTTAATCTAGAAGATTAACAGAGTAATGCTTCTACATCAAAAGGGGGCAATCACAGATGAAATGGTGAAACAGCCTTTAAAGGCAGAGCCTTGTATTCTTTCTTCACAAGTGATGAATAAAAGGTGAATTCTCAAGCATATTAAGAGTAAACATCAACGACTATTGCTGAAGTCGCAGCCATCACTGTCAGTATGGGTCACCTATCAAAATTATTATTATTGCCAAGCTGACTAAATATAAAGACAAACATTATCAGATTATTATGGGCAATAGCAAGCAACAACAATATATCAATTATTGATTCACCATTCATGGCAGTAGAATGACGTATATGGCCAAGCGCATACAGATTCTTATGACAACAATGGTAATCCGTCATTTAAGGTAGCCTAGCCAAGCCCTATATGGCTAGCTACACATAAGACCTATATATTATCTGGAATAGCAGTGTGGAGCCAGCGGTCCTAAAAAGCCCGTATAGGCCACATCACATGCATACCCATGCGGGCAGCGGGCAGAGCCAGTGACTAAACGCCTCAAAAGGCCAGAAATCCTCAACGGCCAATCACGCGTGAGACCAATGCCATCTGTAAGCTCTCTGACAGCGTCGCAGACGAGGATGAAAATACCATCCTGTGAATGGGTCCAAACTTACAGATGAAGAAAAATGGAGAATAGAATAAGACCCCCCAGATCCTTGGTTTGATTTCAGTATTAACTCATGAGGACAGGGTCTCAATAAATGCCCCCTCATTGATGGACTAGCAGCCTTGGATTTGGTACCAAAGGTAGCCTTGTGCGCCCCGTGAACTCTAAAGAGTTACTGTGGCCAACCCTATGCGTAAATCCCATTGAGTTCATAGTCCCGGTAGCTTCACCGAGCCCCTCAGATGGAACACGGCTTGTGAACTCCCCGGCCGCGATAAGTCCAAAGAACTCAGGAGAGTTAGAGAGACCAATTTGCGTAAGACCTGACTCTAATTACTTTTGAGTCTAAAAAACTGTGATTGCTCCACTACTCAAGAGCTTAAACTGTGTGCAAAACTAACTCAACTACCTTTAAAACAAAATAGTTTTGCCTATTGAAATGAACATCACATAGGATCGCTTTATGATTCATGAATATAAATGGTAGATATAATGAAACATGAATATGAAAGTATTGTATCAACATGTATTCCAAAATCAATGATTATATTATCGAGAACATACTTGCTTCAAATGAAACGCCACAATCTGTTTATACATCACAGTAAAAAAAGAAAAAGAAAAAAAAAAGAAAAAAGAAAAAAAAAGGAAACAAAAAGAAGTAAAGAAATTTACATAAAAGATGCAATTCTTATAGATCCTCAGCTATGCTTAATACTGCCACGTAACGCTGTAATTTTTCTTTTAACTAAAGTTGTGCAGCAGCAATCATGTGTTCAGCCTCAAGAATAATCCTGGCTTGATCAGGAACGCCAACCAGTTCTGATTCCAAAAGGGCAGCAACTTCCCTATTCTTCATTTGTTCAACTTGCTCAATGTCGACAACTTGAGTATTTGTTTCAAGCTCCTCCTTGATTTGACAAATAGTTAAATCTTCTACTTCTTTCTGACCCTTTCATAGCAAAATCTCTCTTCTCTCTCTCTCTCTCTCAAGAATAGCAATTTGATCATCAATGATCGCCTTATTTCTATCAGAAACTTTCAACTTCTCGTGAAGAGATTGACTAACAACATCACAATTAGCAAGGACATCATCTGAATAAGAAATTTTCTCCTTAAGTAATGCCAATTCTTTCTGACGATTCAGAATTTCTGGAGCAATGACTATACTTCGCACTGCTTCTAAGTTTTTGGTAGAGTCATAAAACTGTGACAAGGAGTCGTGAAAAGACTGAATATTGACGTGCGCCAGACAAGCTGAATGAGTAAGAACGGCTAAGGCACTATCCAAAAAGGGCCACTAGGCAGGATCTTTAAAAGCGCTAATGATAACAGAGATTGTGTTCTTGAAGAATCCCAACATAAGAAGGGACACCTTTTCCAATGAAAGTTTATCAAAAACTATGGCTACTGAATTAAACCCTTTAGACTCGCTTGGAGTTGGCACAACCAAGGCTAAAAGAAAAAGGGAAGAGATTATGAGTTCAAAAGAAGATATATATAATCATATAAAGTAAGAAAAGAAGAAAAAGAAGATACATACCTTGTCTGGGGGCAACAGTGGAAGTAGCTTGAACAGAACAGGTTGTAGGTGCTGCAAATCTGGGTGCTTCTGTAGTCACAACAACGTTGAAAGAAAGCTCATGAGCCCCTGCGGTACTCAAGTCAAGAGTCATCGGAGTTGGGATGTCAACCGGATCGGAGAAAATTTCTAAACTTCAGGCTACTGGTTGGATAGGAGGAGGACGCGTAGTTGGAGATTTATCAGCCTGAATGGGGGCATCAGATGTTATGGTGACTATTGGCAAGGTTTCTCCTGTGATGTGAGGAAGAAGTGCATTTTCCATTGTTGCCTGGATTTCTGATGATTGAGCCTCTGTCTCCCTTAATGTTGATGTTTCATGAGCAACTACGTCGGCGGTTTCCATGATACATGGAGAATAGGAGGCATCAAAAGAAAGAAAGATATTCGCACCAGGAGAATAGTCGGATTCTCCATAATTGAGTTGCTCCTCTTCTAGGGAGGTCACTGTGATCAGATGAGAGGCATCTGGACAAGTGATTGGAGCATCAGGAAGTGGAGACTCGGCTCTAACATTGCCTTCTTCTCCAATATCCACTTCAGCATCAGTATCTTCATTTAACAAAGCATCTCCCTCATCAGTTAAACTCGTGGGAGAAAATGTATCATCGCTTGCAGTATTCGCTGAATATTCCGATGAACTGTCTTCCTCTGATACAGTTTATTTTCCCTTATAAGTAGTCTTCACAGAAAGAAAACGTGCACTTTGAGTAGGAGAAGGGACCTGTTGTGCCAGAATTTCAGGAGACAATGATTTGACACTTGAACGAGTCATAGGAGATGCAGTGATAGTAATCCGATTCGCGGCAGGAGAAGTTGTGGCTATAATGCATGACCCATGGCAGGGATAACTGTGGTGGTTGCATGTTCAATAGTGGAAGAAATTGTAGAGGTGATGGGCTCTGTGGTAGGAGGAATGACAGGAGCAAGGTGTGTAGGTTGATCTCCTCTTTCAGGAGTACGGGAAGGCAGAATACCGCCTGCAGTTTCAAATTCATCGCGAGGAGTGGCCAGTTTTTCTCCTCATTTTATCAAATCCAAAAGAGAGCGAAAAGCAATCCATCATTCTAGAGTATTCAGTGGCTTTATTTCTCTAATGGGCTCTTCTACGAAAATTTTATAACGAAGTTGTCCTGGAACAGCGACCTGGTCTTTCTCATTAAAATATCCGATTCCTTGTTCCGGTCTATAGTTCCTCAAGCATGGAGGAGGAACCCAGATAGGCCGATCCACCGAAAAATAGTTGTGCACCAAGTAGTAATGATGCGCTCATCACCGCATCCAGGAATATGGAGCCGTCACTCGATGATTTTACCCTAGGAGAAGAAATCAAGAGCCAAAATTTCTTGTTAAGAGCTGTTTCCATATTAAAGCCCAATTATAGGGGCCGACTCCATATCTTCTCATTGTCTATGTGACTTCCTCCCTTGCTTGGGGCATAACTTGATCATACCCAAATTGTCCGGCAAATCGACTCAGATAGTACGGTTCTCTCCAGAACTCTACTCCTTCTCGCAAGGGAAGGCTGCAAGAATGAATACAAAGAAATAAGGTTCTTCAATGGGTTCCAAGTTGTTGTTATCTTCAACATCCCTGTCTTCAGCTTGGTAATCTAAATAGAAAGGGAAGAAGTCAATGGATTCCATGTTGTCAATCTTATTCACTATCGAGTCATACCCCTTCTTTATCATCTTTCGCTTCAAGAAATGCCATAGGGGTAGATGATCAGGATGGACATAAGCCTTTTCGGGGTCACTATAAGTCCAGGGAAAATAAACACCGAGCTAGTCGAAGAAATAGTGCCATGAAGTGAAAGAAGATAAAGCTCCTATTGCTAGGCTTGAGCAGTGCGCCTCAACATGACCAAAAGCTCTATATAACGAGCATAACACATAAGGGGCCAAGGAATATTTTTTTTTGCCTTCCGCCACTGCGCCTGCCGCCACAAATAAGGTTGGTCGAATAGAATCTAAGCTTTTTGAACTAGGAAGCACGACTAAGCTTAACCAATAAGCATGAAAGCGGCTAATTTAGTTTCAGTGGTGAATTTGGCCGGGCCCTTTATCTTTTTGCGATTGGCTTCCAATTCGACACAATGGTTGCCACAGAACCTGAAAAAAAAGGGGGGAAGAAAGATGGATTAATAATTTATATCTATAGGCAAACGTCGTTTGAAAGATAAGAAAAATGTTAGAACACTCATATCAAGTATCGGGAAAAATGTGCAAGCCATTGAAGAGGGGATGTCTTATGGACGTTAGGGAAACAAGACGTTTCACGGAAAAGTTCAATTGTTGATGCTGAAATCTTAGGCGTTCTGTTGGGAGCAACATAGGCGAATTCCTCATTCGTAGGAACATATTCATCTAGGAAAGATCTGGAGATAGGCAGGCCAGTCATCCTATATAGATCTCACAAAGTGATGCTTACTTCCCCAACTGGAAGGTGGAAAGAATTTGTAGTTGAGGACCAGTACTTCAGAAAGCCCTTATAAATCATCGTGTCCTTTTGGAAGAACTCTAAGGTGGCTTCTATAACATGATATATCTTTGCTGCAATAAGAACATCTTCGTACTTCTTCAAGATCGCCTTAGTCCATGCGCTATAATACGGACGATCAGTCCAAAGACCCCATGTCCTGAATTCTTCTCTACCCTAGAGGGAGTCGCGATCACAAAAATGTCGTTGAATCGTTTCAAAGAAATGAGTGAGGTATAAGGTGTGGGGGTTGTAACATGGCGTGAGGAAGCGCATATATGTTATCTGCAGGTCTTTTGGACTAAGCCTTTCTCTATGAGATAACCTTCGAGGAGTTGCGGCTCTTTGATCACCCAATTTGACATGCATAGGAGCCTGTTTTGTGTCATATAGTCGGTCGGTTCGCTTTGAATTATAGATTAGTGGCGCTGAAGATGCAAAGGGATAGTAATAGTCTTGTCTTTGTAGGGGTTGTGGAATTTGATCACCTCGGCACTTAACTTGATCAAATCCCAGGCATTCTAGAAATGCCTTTGGTTGTGTTCCCGAATCTTTTCCTAAAAAGTTTCATCTTTACTCTTTTCTCTTGTTTTCTTCGAAATTTTGGGAATGAGAGAAGCTTCAGCAGTAGAAAGATGAGTATTGTCTGTGAGAAAACTGGTAGTGGACTTCGGCCAATTGTCCCAATCAAATTCTTGTCCTGTAGTAGGAGGACCCTCTATCTCGTTCATTAGCACAACTGTGCGGATGTGGTCAGACAAGCGCTGGATGCAATTGGCAAAGTTAATAATGGTGGGAGTCGGTTCTTTGAAGAAGGAAGAGTAACCTTCAGTAGACTTGGGTCTTTTCTGACTACAGGTTTCAACTGGTTGGGAGTCAAAGGGTCCAACAGTACTTGGGGAGGCGTGGGGTCTTTTAGAGCTAGCCATCGAAAATCTACAAAAGAATCAGTAAACAAGTTAAAATCGGAAAAAAAAGTTTGTTAAGTTCTGAAAAATTGAAGGGAAAGTATAAAAGTTTGCAGAGAAAAGGGCAAGCGAATTTTAAATAAAGTTTAAGTCTGCATTGTGCGTAAGGTGTTGTGCACAAATCGAAGATGTTGTGCGCTACCTGTTATTGGGTGCAAAGTCCTGTTGTGCGCAAGAAGGTTCGACGCGCAAAAGGGCTGAGACAGATGGAGAGTGAAATAAAGGCGAAGAGTGGTGATCCTGTATTTATAGACTGGCACTCGCCCATTGTGCGGAAAGTGTTGTGTGCTGTTCGTTGTGTGCAATTTGATGAGCGCAACTCATTGCGCGCCAAAACATTGTGCGCCAAAATTATGTGAATTCACACAACGAAGAAAAAGGAAATAAAAAATTGGTTAGAATAATTGAAATATTGATCCTGTATTGTTTATTTTGTAGATAAAAATCAAAAGTACAGGATCAAGGGGGCATCTATTGGTGCATAAAAAGAGAGAAATAGACAGTAAAAACTTCCGTTGTGCACAGGGAATCATTGTGCGCAAATGATTGTTGTGCGCAGGGAAGCATTGTGCGCCGAAGGGAGTCAGCCTGCACATCAAAACCCGCACAAAGGAGATCGCACAATGGAGTTCGCACACTAGCATTGTGCACCAAAGGGAGTCAGTCTACACAACAAAACCTGCACAATGGAGTTCGCACACTAGAGATCGCATAATGGAGAGCCCACATAGGAGACCACACAGAGAGGAATTGGCGCATAAGGGATATCGCACAATGACTATGTGGCATGTTCACACGTGTGAGAGGGCTATAAATACCCCATGATCCCTCTAAAGGGGGTCATTAACATCCAATTGAGGAAGAAGAAAAGATCTCGAAAGGAGAGAGAGGTAGAGTCCGCACTCATTGTGTAGAACAGACGTTGTACATCGCACAACACTGTTAGCGCATAACAAGAGGGAGCGCACAACACTACCGAGTGCACAACAAGCGGAACGCACAACAGTGCCCAACACACAGCAGTGTTCAGCATGCAATAGTCTTCAGCACAGCATTTCCAGCACATAGTGTCTTAGTGCATGATGCCCCTATGCACAATGCTGCCAAATAGTTGTTTTATATTACAATTCATGAATATTTTATTTTGGAATCAAAGGAGAAGAAAGGATGTGAAAGAACTTGAAATGAATAAATGATGTGATTATCTTCTTCATCTTCTTTTGTTTATCATTAAGTGAATAAAATTCCCCAAATCGAATGCATTTGTTTCTTGTTCGAAACACATATTATATATATATATATATATATATATATATATATATATTATATTATATCATATTTATTTATTTTATTATTATTACTACTATTATTATTATTCCTTTCTTCTTTTTTTTTTAAATGCATATCCTAGCAATCACCGTTCAGTGGACTAGACGGTGTGGACTGCCACACGTGTAGCAGGCCCCAACATACAGGATCCCATAGACGGTGTGGATAGTACATCACGGTGGGCCCCACATCTTGAGGTGGACGGCCTGGATATATAACACATCATCAGGTGGTCCCACATGGAAGTGAAGATGGATGGTTTGGATATAACACATACCTCACATTCAAACCGTCAGAACTTGCTGCGTCAAACAACAACTATGTAACTGCTGGTGGGCCAGCCAGTAGATGGACGGTTGGATCATTGTTGGCCCCATATAGCATTAATGCAACGCATGCGTCATTGGTGGGTCTACACGTGTGGCCCACCACAGCTTTGGGATAAAGCTGATATTTGTGTTTTTACTTCATCCAGGCCTGTCCAAATGGATAGGTAGCGAGGTGGGGCCCAATACATGGACGGTCTAGATTAGGTGGACCACATTCCATCACCAAAAGAGAGAGAGAGAGAGATAAAGAGAAAGAGAGAGAGAGAGAGAGAGAGAGAGAGAGAGAGAGATCGGTGTAGTGGAGGGACCCCACCACCATGGGCCCCTCTTTGATCACAACACATACATCAAAGTGGGTCCCATCATAAGTTGGCCCTTAAATGGAAATCAACAGTGGATATCCTAAAATCACCCACCTATATCACTCCTTCCCACCTATATCACTCCTTCTTTAGCTCCTTGGACTCCTTTACTCTTAAGCTAGCTCTTTAAGGGTGGATGATGAAGTTTGGATGGTGGAGATGAGAGTTTTTGGGTAGAGAAGTGGGCCTCACTTGGCTCTTTCTCTATGGGAATTGCTTGGACGGTTGGCCTCTTGGTTGCTTGGGAGTGAAGAGAGAGAAGTGATGGGATGAAAAGGTGATGGAGTGATGGGTGATGGGTGTAAGGAAGGGATGGGTGGAGAGAGAGAGAGAGAGAGAGTTGACTTTGGGAATGAGAGAGATATGGATAGGGTATGGGTTGCTTGTACTTGTGATAGGATGTGTACTTGATTGATTGATGTGATGGGATGTAGAGATCCTATTAGGATTTACAACGCACGGCGTTTTCCTCAAAATAAACATGGGCCCACAACTCCTGACCTGGGTATCGCATCGGTGCATGAGATGTGGCGTTGGAACCGCGGCAACGGTGCAGTCGCTAGGATACAAGTTTCAAGTCGAGCCGAGTCAGACCTTCGAGATGCGACTTAGGTCGCGCGTAAATGCTGACTACAGGTCGCGAGTTGTCGAAATTCAACCGGGAGGATCACGGGACCCTAAGGAACGGTACGGACTAGGATACAGGCCTTACATGCACTATATTTTTTTTAGGCCCTCGATCTTTTGTCTAAGACTGTTCAACTCCTGTGTATGGTTTCCAGTAAAGCTACAAGGCCAAAAGAAATATAGTTTTCTGAGAACCAATGAAGAAGTAGATGAAAGATCTAAGCAAAGTGAAGAAGTACGAAATACAAACCAAAGGTCTCTCATAAAGTGCGCGAGCCAGATAAGGTGCGGGACTTTGCGAATATCAGGAAACTTTGCTATTTCTATGAAAAGCTCGATGGCGGTTTCTGAAACCTTCGGCCGGCAATTTGTGGGAGAAAAATGTGTGAATTCCTCATTTGTGGGCACGTATTCGTCAAAGATATGGCTCGTTATGGGAAGACCAACCATCCTATGAAGATCCCATAGCGTGATGGTAACTTCGCCGAGAGGAAGATGAAAAGAGTTGGTTATCAGACACCAGTAATTCAGGAAGCCCTTGAACATGATCACATATTTGTAAAAATACTTGGATGTGACTTTGATCGTATTGAGGAGATCAATATTGATCAAAACATTCGAGTGCTTCTTAATTATTGACTTGGCCCAAGCATTGTAATAATTGTGGGAAGATAAGAAGTTGTCGGTTCTAAATTCTTTTGTACCCCATAAGGAATCTTTGGTGCAAAAGCGTTGTTGCGTGGTCTCGAATAAGTGGGTAGGTGTAATGCCCTGAAAATCGGGGGTCGAGCACAAACTCGACTCCCGAGTTCCAACGCATCACCTATGCAACATAGATAATGATGATTAAATGTTGTCCATATTAGTACATTAAACATGAATGAGATTATACCAAAATAGCATATCATACTCCAGAGACAAGTTAATTTTGCAAGCGGAAGACTGTATTAGATGTATAAGATATATGAACTGTAGTAAGTCTCTGAAGTATGATCAAGTTAGTAGGTTAAACATGTACATGTATACTCCCAAAATGTACAAAAAGAATATACATGTGTGCTTCAAAATACAATCATAACGAGTGTAATGATATCTAGTCAGCATCCCTATAAGCCCCGTCGATCAGAACACGGTCTACATAGACACGCCTGATAGTTGTATATAGGAGAAACCCTCCTCATCATCCTCAAAGTCCGGCTCCACCTCGCAGGCTTCGCCATCATCTGAACCTATAACAGGGTCTGGTTGGTGTGTACAACACCGTCCCGTAACGTAGGAGTGAGTGATCAACTTAGTGGAACAATAAAGCAAAGGTTAACATGTTATCAATTCAATCAAGCAGTAATGATAAAACAATACAATCGAACATCTCTAAGTACTCTGATTAATCAGGAATGGTATGTATAAATGATACATGCCCTCGGTTGCACTCCATCAGCGATCTTCATCTAATGGTCACGCATGTCAGTCACTTCCTCGTTCTCTCTACACATCGCCAAACGGCACATGCAATGCGGTGTATGAGTATGATTACCAAGTTTTATTAGTCCTTTTCATACAGCAGGATTGGGAAGCTAAGGTACCTCCCTTATATCAATTCTCAAACGATGATCCATTTTAGGGTCATCAGTCCTAGTAAATCTCATACGATGTTACGGTTCTAGGTCGCTACAAAGGGCTCGTCACCTTATCAGTGTAGGCCTAGTTTGTACTCTAGTTGCTACGGAAAGACTCTTCGCCTCAACGCAGTCTCAGATTACACTCGAGGTCACTACTACCCACACCCTACCAACTGACAGTCTATTTTCGAAGGCTCGTCACCAACCCGACTGGGGACCACAGCCAGGTTGCCCAAGGGTAGGCCGACAGCTCGAATACAGTGTCCCATACCACCGTATTCGGCTCACGAGTTTGAGTTGCTCACTAGTCACTACGGGGAGGTTCTCACCCCAGCGTAGGCCGACAGCTCGACCACGGTGTCCCATACCACCATGCCCGGCTCATGAGTCTTAGCGGATCGAGGTACCAAGGTTAAAGGGGCCTTTCACTGGTGAGTTTGGTACCTTAGGTTCAAGCAGTAGCGTCCATATATGATGAGCATACATCGGGTCAATCGGGTTACTTGACGAGCTCGACTAGCACGAGCGCACATCGAATTGATCGACATGAAGTACACGAGCACTCCGTGTGGCCTAACCACTGTCGACAACCGAAGTACAGCTCGGGCTCATCGAACACGTCTTGTGGACGAAAACAACCTCAGCCACCAAATCAGAACCTATTACCGATTGCCTTGACTATTTTATAGTCCTAACCACACTCAATACCAACAAGAGTTCATGTGAGATAATCAAGCAGTAAGTAATTCAAATCCTACAACCATTTAAGCATTTTATGAAATACAATATAAACATGAATTCACACATATGCATTTCATAAGTAATCAGACAATATAATATAAGGTATATAGAGGGATTTATGCACATATTTAAGGTAGTTGAGAACCTTATCTCAACGCCCATATACAATACAATTCACCAATTACTTATTCATACAGACAATTTATCAAACACTTATACTACACCTATCGACATACATGACATATGTTAATTTTTTTAACATATACTTGGACAAATCCTTCCGACAAGGAGTTGTCACATGTACCATCATCATGCACATACATCCCATAGCCATGGTAGGCACAAATCATGATTTCATATTCATTCAGTCATTTCAACAAACACTTAAACTACACCCTTCAACATACATGACGTACATTGGTCATAACATGTATTTGGGCAAATCCTTTCGCCAAGGAGTTGTTACAAATGCAACTATCTCCTATCCATGACAGATAATCATGGCAAACACGAATCCCAATTCTACATGCATTCAATCATTTCAACAAATACCTAGAATACACTATACTCAATATGGTTCATATATATCTGAAACGCGAAACAAACGACGCATTTAGCATGTGAAATAGCACCCACGTCAGTAATAAATCATTAACCGACATTGAAAGGCTTGAAAACCATAACCTATATGTTTATAGTCCGCACCTTTCGTCAGTAGACTCGTAGCGAACTTAGTTTTAAAAGTTAACCCTTATCTACGGCACCACAATAACCTATAATAGGGAATAGGTTAGCTAATTCATCTATTACACTAGTCAAAAACCCTAAGACAAGCTAGGGTTAGGTTTTCTTACCTAAGAACGGAATCGGAATCGCCCGTATAGCGACATAGGAGTGGTGGCTAAGCACGTGGAGCGTCAGGGAAAGATCCCAACATCTATCTCTCACACACTCTCTCTCTCTCTTCCTCACTTTCTTCTTCTCTTTTCTCTCTTTTTTCCCTTAGGGTTTGCAAAATTTGTATGGCATATGAGAGAGAGTGTTTAAGGTCATTATATAGGCCCAGGTTTGATGGAAATGGCCCCATGGCCAAGGTATACTTAGGTTATATCCAAATATGGACTGTTCCGGTCCAACGGAGCACTTCTGGTGGCCCCTTTTTCACGTGCGGTCGAACTTAAGCTCCCTGACCATGGATCTAGGTCAGGCTGAGTTTTCGTTCTGATCGGGTTTGTAGATCAGCCGTGGCAGACCAGTTTTAGTTCAACGGTCACGGCCACTCGATTAGGGTCACAAGTACATCGACATGTGTGGGACATTTCTCCTGATCCAAGGGTGTATTTGGGTCAGATTCTGAAGGTCTGAATCCTTATATTTGACCCACAAGCGTCATGACTCAGATTATTTAAATTCGAATTTTATTTCTGAATATTTTCACGTTTCTCACACACTTTGCTCTAGGCTCAAGTTGTGCATTTCTAGACATAATCAAGACTTGATTTCTGAGGGAGTTGTCAAGTCCAGTAATGTTGTTATATCCGTATAGTTTTAGGGTAATCGGACTTTCGAAGTGCGGTCCAGGTCCGATACGGAGTTTCGGTGTGCTCCCGAGAGCAACTGGGTTTAGAGATTGATCCTAAGTTTTAGGGTATTGTAGTGGTATCGATTCTACTCGTTTTGGGTCTTGCAGTTTGTATTTAAAGTGATTAGGGCCCATTGTACAGAGAATCTAATTTAACGCTAAATTAATTCTCGTTCAGTTTCTAAAGGATTTGGTCCTATTTGATTTCTGCCTGAGGTGGTACTTGGGCCTTTGTAGTTTGTATAGAAAGTGATCCAAGCTATTAATACTTAATTAAATTATGCCCTAATTACAACAGAATAAAGTCCTAGGGCAGTTCTACGTCCAAGGACGTCCATTGCCAAGTTGGGAAAAATCTGGGATTTACAGTAGGGAAGAGATGGTAGGCGTTTTAACATGGAATTAAGAACCGCATTAGGAAATTTTTACAAGTCCTTTACCAAGAACCATTTTATATCAGATAGACCTCCAATATTTGAGTTCCTTCCTAGCCCAGTAGGTTTTGTAAAGAATCATGTTATGCGACATCTTGTCCATAAGATCACTATGGAGGATCGAGAGATGGAGGCGTAAATTCATTGGGATGATAACCATCTCATCCTTAAAAGGACTGTTGGATTTAATCATCTCTTGGTGGACCTTTGTGTTGTCCAAAGTACTATGGAGATGCTTCTTACCGAACTCCTTAATCTTCTCTTGGAGTTTTGTCCCTTACTCTTTGATGGCTTCTTCTTTGTGAAAGAGGGAGGAGGGTTAGTTTCTTTATTAGAGGGCTTGGAGCTATCCATTCGGATGTTTGAAGTGGCTTTCAGCCAATCTTCCCATTATGATTCCTGATCCCTCTGGGGAGGTCTTTCTATATCTCCCATGATTATGGCATGGCATATAGGGTTGGCCAAATGAGCTATTCAGGTCCGAGAAGTTTATTACTGGAGGAATTGGCACCTTGAAAATAGAGGGGTGGCTAATCATCTTTTTAACTCTTTTTTTTTTGGATGATTGTTTACTTGTGGAGATTGGAGGATCCGTGGTGATCTTGTTCCTTGGCTAGAAGATTGATGGGTAGGAGTGGAAGGTTCTTGGGTGGTTTTAGAAGTCCTCTTACTCTTTGCCATTTGATTGGAGGAAAAAAAAAAAAGAAAGGATGGGATGAAATTTGGGCATAATCTAGGGACTCAATTGAGTTTCTACTGAGCCGGATTGGAGTTGTGCAGTCGCGCAATGAAGGTCAGTTACGTGATTGCGTGAAAGTTTGGTATAGTGTAGGGATGAAATCAAAGTGGTAAGTGATATGTAGGGTGGCCAATTTATATAGACAGCGGAACCCGACTGAATGTTACACAGACCCAATCACACAACACACATGAGTTGCAAAATTGCGCAATAGATGATGAGAAGATTTTTGCACGGATAAAGGTTTGATCCTCCATTTGATTTCGAAGCAAATTCAAAGGAGGATCGAGTGGGCATCTAATGGAGCACACAAATCAAGATTTGCACAAGGTAGCCGTGTTGTACAACCGCACAATAAAGATGGATTGCACGGTTGTGCACCCGAAGAACAGAGTGTTGGGTTTGGAGTAGTGAGAGAAAGAAGCTGGTAAAGCACAGGTCAATGGAGCGACCAAGTTGCACAGTATGAAAGCAATTCGCGACCACGAAACAAGGATACATTATGCATCCACGCAGCAACACCTTGTTGTGCGGATTTGGTATCTCACATGTGTGTAAAGGCCTATAAATACCCCATCTCCCTCTCATTTGGGATCAGAGAGAGAAATATCTTTAAGCTTTCATAATCAAGAGTTTCATAATTCAGGTATCCAGTAGGTTGTGGCACGAGAAAAAAGGAAGAAAAAAAGATGGAGGGAGAAGGAGGCTAGCCTGTTGTGCAATCGCACAAAGGGATCTGCTTACGCGACCACACAACTGAGGTCCCAAATGACCAATGTGCTATGCGACTTTTACAGATTCATCATGGATTATAAATTCCATGCACATCTCAAGTATACCGGCGTGAAGTAAGGGTTTTAAACCCACACAACTTTTCTGTCATTACGACGGATGCTCTACAAGCTGAAATGCTGCCGAGATCATTATTGAATTACTTGCAATTGATTAATTAAGTGTACTTTTTTTAAAGAATCAATGGTAATTTAAGGAATGTAATAAGAATTCAGATTGATGGAATAAAATGATGGCAAGTATTCTTTGATTAAATTTCTTTTGTTATTATTAAATGTGGATATTCCAATCTTCGAAACACCTTGCTGATCGAAACACCGATATAACATTATATGAATATAAACCTCAAATATCATTTATGCACTCACATTTGATTGATTGGGGCCTTCGATCAGATGACCAAGAGTGATGATGGGCCATAATCATCAAATTCTGGTAAGAGCTTGGCATATCATTATGATTCCTCCTTTAGATGAAATTGCAATATATAAGAGGCTCTATTGAATATGAATCTGACCAATGCTAGAGAAATAAATCTAAGACACCCATCACCTTAATGTGCTTTGGATCTCTTAGACTTATATCACCATCACCAAGCACTTCACTCCTCTCGCATCCTTCCAAGTGATGATATATCTTTGTTCTTACCATCATTTGCAATAGATACGAACACAACTTAATGCAATCCTATAATGGATAATCACTTAATTCCATGTACAAAAATCTGGAAACAAAGATCTTTACCAATTGAGGTCACTTTGGTGGCTAACACAACCGGCTCCAATCCCTATTCCCAGACTCAAGGATTGCTACATGGTCCTACCCATAACAGACCATTCTATAAGAGTTTTAATTTGGCCCAAAATAGAATTGATTTTGACCGCCTATAGGCTAAAACATCTTTAACTGAATGATGGTTGGATTATGCTTAATGGTCAACCCTGAATATAAGCCAGGAAGGATAGGTAATGACCCTACTTTGGGTCAAATTAAAACTCAATTGAGCAACCATCTTTACTGAATTACCTAGGTCATCTACCAAGCAAAATCCACCAACCATTTACTTGTTTATCAAGATTTTACTTACACTGAAAAAGGTGGCCCGAGCATAATTATTTCAATGGATAAGATAATTTTCTATAGACAATAGATCCAAAAACTGTAGTGGGCCCACTAAGGTCTAAAAAAAAATACATTGGGTCCAAGGTTGGGCCTAGAAGGAACATCAAATAGTCACTTGAATTTGGACTTTGATCAATAGAGTGCGGGTTCATAACTCGGCCCACAGGAAATGCTTTAAACAACCCGAATTAAGCCTGATTCCAACATAAAACGAGCCCTAATCCTTTTGGAAGTGGGCCGTAACTAGGCCCAAAGTTAGGCTTACAACAAGTAGGCCCATAGGAGGGTCAACATATGCAATAGATCTAGGACCAAAACATATTAAAGAGGCCCATAGCCCAGTCCATCACTTGGCCCAATTAGATTAGCAAACAAGCCCAAAAAGACATGCCATAAATCATCTTAAACATGGGTCCACAAAGCCTAAGCCTACAAGAAATAGGCTCGCCTGTTGCTAATATCCACATGGGCCCAAGGTTGAGCCCAAACAAATATCAAACATACCCCTTTTTAATGATATGGGCCCATAACAACGGCCCTGAAAAGCACTACAAAATGGGTCTAAAACTCTAGCCTGCTAGGAACCAAAACATGCCCCAATTAGGCCCTAAAAAAAAGCCTTGGATGGGCAAGAAACAAGTCCAAAAATTGCCTGCTGGAGAGGTGTGTTGTGAACAGGCCTAATGAGAAAACATGGCTCATGGCCCAACCACGATCAAAGTTCCAATCACCAAAACAGGAAACCCTTGATATGCCAAAAACCCTAGCCACACATCTACAACAATAGGGATCGAAAACCCTAACCATCTCTACCTCCATTGTCGACTGAAACTCTATACACACACATCTTATCCACTAGCTGAAACCCTAACCCCCATCCACAACCTCCGTTGTCGGAATCCAGCATCAGCTTCATTACTGAAGACGTTGCTCGAGAATCTGGCTACTGGAACCACCATCAACGTCGCTACAAAAATTGGTCACCACACACCGTCGTTGCATTATTCTGAAAAGGAAGAGACTCATCTTTAGGGTTGTACATCGAGCTGAGTCAAGTCGAGGTGGGTCAAGCTTGCCTTGACTCGTTCGTGCTCTCCTTAAGCACGAGCTCAAGCTTGCCCTCAAGCTTACCATTGGAGCTTGGTTTGACTTGTCTGTGCTCCCCTTGAGATCGAGCTCACTCCCGAGCTTACTATTTAAGCTCCCAAATCCAACCCGACCTAACCCAACTCCCAAACCTTTCTATTTATAAATCATGTATTTAAAACCCTAAATCTCAATTACATAAATAAATAAATAATCAAATATTAGATTTAGATGTACCTTGTGTTCCTGCATTGATTTGTGTATTTTGTTTGTCAATCACATGAGTTCTTATGTCATGTAGTCGGTTGAGCCTTTGGAAGCTAAAGGCCAAAGACACAAGAGTAAAAGAGCATCAAGGAGCAAAGAAGAAGAAAATGAGGTGCCTTCGTGACCCTAACCCTTGACCCAAAACAACCCTTGAACCTTTAGATAATATTGGCTTAATAGGTAAATCTTGTTGATCATCCATTAGCCTTAGAAACCTAATTGGAACATGATAAGTAAGGCTAGAAGAGGTGCAAAGCTATTGTGAAAACATACGCCCAAAACAACAGATTTCGAGCTGGTGCTCGATCTCATCAAGCATACCTCGAGGGGTCTTCGATGGCATCGAAGTCTGCTCAATGGCATTGAACTTGTCATCAACAGCTCCGTTGATTTATAGATTTAAGACATCAATCAACATATTAGTCATTTGTCATGATTAGCCATTAGTTGCATGCATATCATATACCCACCATGTGGGCGAGAGTTTCTCTTAAGCTGCTACGTTTGGTGATAGTTATTTATTTCTTCACATGAACATAAATAATGTGTTATGATATTAGGCCATGTTAACGCAATTGCGATTCCGTGGCCTAGATATCTTCGGCCATAGAAACGATGTGGCCCATTATGATGGACCATAAAAATTATTGCTAGTTATTACTATGTTAGGAGGAGTTTAAGGCAAACAATTAGCTTTTGTGTTGGATATGCAATATGTGTATTCTCATTGTAGCCTTTATGGTCGATTGGGCTTACCCTTTGTGGACTAACGTATTATTGTTCATATTCTGATTTCTTATCCATAAAGTAGCTGAATATTAATTAATTTATTTAAATATTTCATTTATAGAGATCTTATTGTCATGTGGTATCATCTAAATTATTAAACCGGACGTGATCACATATGGCGTAAACAAGATCAAGCTTATATTTGTGATCTTATGAGCACGTGGGATGACGATCAACCACCGTAATGGGCCCTAGGAAGGCTTTAACGGTGAGTGTCATTATCACTTCTATTTCCTATGATGTGGTACGTTCAAGCCATAAATCTACCTCATTTTCAATAGGTGTACACGAACCAAACTAGCTCGGTCAACTCGCTCGACTTGGCTCGAAAGAGCTTGACTCGGCTCGGTTCAAAACTAAGTTCGATTCAAGTCGAGCTGGTTTTATAGCTCGAAACTGAGCTCAAGCTGGCCCGAGCTCGACTCGACTTGGTTCGATATATAGCTCGAACTCAGTTTGACTCAGCTTGACTCGTTAGGTAGTATTTATATAAAAAAAAAACCTGTAACTTCCCGAATTTCGAGGGTTGAGCAAATGCTCGACTCTCAAAATTTTGCTCGACCCTTGAAATTCTGAGCATCACTTATGCTTTGTGAAAGCTAGTTTCTCGATTACTTCTACATTATGCAATTAAGCATGTATCAGATTATACTAAATAGTGTATCATACTCTGGAATAAACACGATTAAAGCAAAAATTTAAAATGAAATGCAAGTACTATGATTATCCAGATTATGGGTCCAACTGGGTCCAATATACAATTCTAAAATCATAAAAAATGTGAAAATCTGGCATTTAGCTAAGCCCGATCACTCGACTCTCCTTGTCGAGAAGTGCGTGGCCTACATCAGCCCATCCGAGAGCTGGAAGTAGGAGAACTCCTCATCCATGAATGTCTGCTCCAACGCATCGAGGGTCCCTGCATTTATATCAGCGTCTGGTTGGTGTTTTAAAACATCGTCCCAAAGTGGGAGTGAGTGATCAACTCAGTGGTTCCATAAAGCATGGGTTACACATGTTATCAAGTCTATCAGTATAGGAATGATAAAGCAACATAAGACAAGAATTTTCTAATTACTCTTCTTAATGCGAATAATGGAGTTTATGAAATGATGCATGCCCTCACCATACAACACTCCCTCAACACGCGGCTCCGACCACCTGTTTCACAAATGGCAACACTTCCTCATCACGCGACAACTACGCCTGTTCGCCACATTCTAAGCTAATGCAATGCGGTGAATGATTATGTTAGCCGAGTGGTTAATTATACCTATTCATTCAGCAGTTTGGGGAAGCCAGGATACCTCCCTTTTAGTTATTGGTCTCAACTGAATTACTAGACGCGGGACGACCACAACGGTCCTACGCCTGTAATCCCCGATCTGTCTCGGTTCGTCACTCCCAGTTGAATACATATGAAAGGCAAGTTGTAAAAGTAATGGTCGTGGTCACTACGGGGAGGCTTGTCACCCTAGCGTAGGCCGACAGCACAGACACAGTGTCCCATACCACCATGCCCGGCTCACTAGTCTTGATGATCGTGATGGTAATGGTTAATAGTAGACATTTGCAATTGGTAAGGGGGGTGTCTCAGATTCAAAAGTTGTGATCATACATGGTGAACATATATAGGGTTAGCCGGTTCTTTGGACAATTTCGATTGATACGGGCGAACACCGGCGTAACCAATATGGAGTGTGTAAGCACCCCACGTGGCCCAGCCACTGTTGGTTGTCTGTGTTCGACCCAAATCGATCAAACTTGCCCAGGGTGGCCAACAACCCATATCCGGGAATTTGTCGACTAACCAGACTACTCTTGTAGTCCTACTTCTTAATCTAATCAAGTCAACGGGCACTAAAGATGAATGGATTTGTATTCAATCATTAAAATCAATAATCCACTCATTTAGGCATTTCATTGAACACGTAGGTGTCGCTATACTACAAATTACAATCCAATGAACATAAATTAAAATATATGTAAGTTATCATGCATATACAACATTAATAATCATAAATCATTAACTGGAGGAGTAACATTGATAAATAGCAACCTAAGCACTTTTGGTCCGCATCTTGTGACGTTTTGACTAATTCATGGCTCTCATTGGGTTAGTTTTGAGAAAATCATTAAAATACCTAAGCGACATACAAGCTTGTGAGATTAGGGACAAATAAGTATTGAAACCCTAGATTACAAGTGGAATTCAACAATTACCTCCATTTATTGTCGGTAAAGCTCCGGGGAAGACTCTTGTTACAGCGAGGCAGCTAAAGATGGGATGTGAGAGCGGAGGTACACCAACACCCACACCCCAAGCTCTTGCTTCTCCCTTCTCCTCTTTCTCTTCTTCCTTTCTACCTTTCTTTCTCTTGCTCTAGGGCATGAAATTCGTATTGGAGGAGGGGGTGCCCAAATAAGGCCTTTATATAGTGTCGGATTTAGTGTAAATGGCCCTAAGGGCTGGGTTTTTACTATACTAGCCCCAAGGGAGTGTTTTTCTACCATTTGGGGGTACTATGGGGTGTAGGAGTCGACACCCACCGTTGGATAATTAGCAATAATGATGATCTACTCATAGGCACAATCGACCTGCCATTTGGATGCGTCGATCGAGGGGTAGGATCAAAATTCAGTTCAACGGTCACCGACTATTGATCAGGCCCGCAACTATACGGATTTGTGGAGGACATTACTCTAGGTTATTGCCCCAAATTTAGTTGTGATCTAACGGTCTGAAAGCC
Organism: Magnolia sinica; assembly: GCF_029962835.1. Classification (NCBI taxonomy): domain Eukaryota; kingdom Viridiplantae; phylum Streptophyta; class Magnoliopsida; order Magnoliales; family Magnoliaceae; genus Magnolia; species Magnolia sinica. Next base: position 45,363,015 of record NC_080585.1, on the reverse strand, counting down.
ACAACTTGGAAAAAGACCGATCGCAGATAAGTGACTTAAGTTCTTGGTTAGTTTCAAGAATATTCGCACAATTCATACGCCAACCTTGTAAGTCCAAGTTAAGTGATCTGAGTCACGATCTCGGCTAGACATCTTGCGATGGACGTCAAGCCCAGTAAGAAGGACATTACTTTATAATTTCGAAACTAGTGGCCACTAATGAGCCGTCTAGAGCTCATTTGGAAAATCAAGGCATTTTTTGAATGAATTAGGTAGCAAGATTTTTTGTGCGCAATGATTAAGGTTTGGATTAACTATGTTCATAGTGTGGCTTATTCGCAATTAGTGAAAATAACAATTCAATCATAATCACTCTAAACCGTTGGTTCGTATGTTATATGGATAATTGGGTCACTTTAATTTGTTAATTATGATCCAACCCCAATTTGTCTCGGCTTTGGATAGATCTTTAATTTAGTTGTGGTCGTTTTGATTAGTCAGTGATTAGTCGACTAGATTTAGACCCTATGTGAACAAATCACGAGGTTATACTCGGTGTTTAAGTGATCGGGCGGATTCGTTGACTTTCTACGGTTGATTAATCAAATTTGTGCGGTTCTTTACCGGTGTATAGGCTCACTTCGAGCGTAAAGGGTCAATAAGCGATAATGTAAGGTAGTCACATTGAAGGTTTTCAAGGGTTTTTGGAAATTCAAAATAGTGAAAATTCAGGACGTTATAAAACCATAAATCTCTATTTTATCCTTTTCCTTTTGTTTGAAAACGACCCTGCTCGCCCTGACCAGCGACCCTACAACCTCTCTCTCTCTCTCTCTGCTCATCGTGCTCGACCAACGACCCTAGGGCCTAACCTCTCTCTCTCTCTCTCTCTCTCTCTCTCTCTCTCTCTCTCTCGCTTGTCGTGCTCGACTAGTGACCCTAGCCTCTCTCTCTCTCTCTCTGCTTGACCAGCGACCCTACGACTAACCCTTCATTGTCGCCCTGCTTGGCTACCCGTCCATCACCCTGCGCTGTCCGGTGGTCTTTCCATGGCTGCCTGATGCTGCCTGCTCGCCTACTTGACCGTTTGGCCTGTCTGCTGCTCGTCAGCTCGCCCTCCTCCTGCCCTGCCCGACCATCTGCAGCCTACTGCTTGCCCTACTCCTGCCGCCACTCACCAATCCAGTTATCGCCCTGCCCTGATCTGCCCTACCCACCGATAAGCACTCGAATCGAACTCGATTTTTATAACATTTTTATTTATTAATATTATTTATATATTATAAATATTATAAATATATATTATATATAAAAACAATAAATAAAAATATATTATATATTATTAATGAAATAATAAATTTCTAAACAGTAAATACTCTCAATACTATATATATATATATATATTATATTATATTATATTATGAAAACCTTATATTATATTTATATATTACATAAAAATATATGAATGGATGGATGATTGGTTGGATGAATGGATTGATGAAAATTGAGAGGGATGGATGGGTGGATCGATGGATGATTAGTTGGATGTTTTGATGGATGGGAGGTATTGATGGATTAATGAGAGGGATTGACGGATGGATGAATGATTGGTTTGGTTGGTTGGTTGAATCATAGATAATAAATGTATTATAATATAACTCGAACTTGGCTCGAATTGGTCTGATCCGCTAACCGAGCCGAGTCGAGGTGGACATGGTGGCTCGGTCACCGAGCTGAGACAAACACAAGCTAGGAATGTCTGCTAACCGAGCTGATTCGAGCTGAGGCCAACTCCACTCGGTTTGACTCAGTGTACACCCCTAAATTTTTTGGGTTGCTAGCGACGGGCTGGATAGTATCTGGGTCCACTAAAAACCTTTTAGAAACTCCTCACCACCTCTTATAGGTAGAGCTGTACACGAGCAAAGTTAGTTCGGTAACTTCCTCGACTCGGCTCGAAAAAGCTCGACTTGACTCAGATCGAAACTCTGTTCGAACCAAGTTGAGCCATTTTTTGGGAGCTCGAAACATTTTGAGTCGAGTGCGAGCTGGAACTAGCTTGACTCAATATTGAGCGCGACTCAACTCGGCTCGTACTCGACTCGGATCGAGTTTTAAGTGATATATTAGGGTTTTTTTTATAAAAAAAATCCTCATTCGCCCGACCCTAACCCATTTCGCCCAACCCAGCAACCCTAACCTAGCGAGTGTCCAGCGCCCAAATCGCTCGACCCTAACCCATTTCTCCTTCCCTTTCGCCCAAATCGGCCGTCCATTCGCCCAATACTCTCGCCGTTCTCCACCGCCTGATGAAATTCCTCATTCCAGCGTCTGTCCACACGACCTCCTCTCCCAAAGTGAGTCCTCTCCTCCCCTCTCTCCATTTTTTCCGGCGAGTAGCGTCCGTCTGAGTAGCGGAACCCATCCGACCAGCGACCACTGGTCGAGTGGCTCTGGTATAGTCGGACGAATCTCTGGTTTGGTCGGACAAACCCATCAAACCACTGACCACTGGCTCAAAGACTCGAACTCGACTCGAAAATTCAACTCGAACTCGGCTCGAACTGGACCGAGCTGCTGGCCGAGCTGAGCACGAGTAGCTGTTTCAAGCTCAAAGGCCGAGCCGAGCATGAGTTGAGATTCAAGCTGTTCGAGTTAAGCACAAGCTGGGCAAAGCTTGGCTCGGCTCGACTCTGTACACTACTTATAGGAAGCGGATTGGTTGGTGTACCACACACCAGCTATATATCTGGTGTAGATACGTGTCATGCGAAGACGAGAGCTGACACTCCTCGACCTCCGAGTTGTATAAATAGTTCAAAGTATATCAAAGTTACATGGGCCCCATGATTATGTATTTATTATATCCACACCGTTCATCCATTTTTTGAGATCATTTTAGATCACTAGACAAAAAAATAAATCATAAACAAAGCTCAAATGAACCACACCAAAAACAGCAGCGAGGATAATGATTTTATCCGTTAAAAAATTCGTAGGGCCCACTAGAACGTTTATTTTCCATCCAATCTGTTGACATGGATGAAAAGAAAAAAAAAATTTCGTATTGATCTGAAACTTCTGTGAGCCCAAAAGGGTTTCAATGGTAGAAGTTCAATCCCCACTGCTTTCTGTAGTGTGGTCCACTTGATCTTTAAATTTGTCTTATTTTTCAGCTCAAGCCTTAAGACAAGCTCCCAAAATGGAATAACAGTTTAGATATAACACATACCTCATGATGGGACCCACGGAGCTTGTTGACGTCAATACACCAGCTATATAGCTGGTGTGTGGTGCATGAGCCAATCCGCTTTCCCTCTTATAAGGGAATTATGTGGGTTTGATCATGAGGTACGTGTTATATCTAAACCATACATCCATTTGGCGAGCTCGTCTCAATGCTTAATAAGAAAAATAAGACAGACCTAACTATCAAGTGGACCACACTGTAAAAAGCAGTGGGGGATTGAACGTCTACCATTGAAACCCTTTTTGGGTAACGAAAGTTTTGTATCTATATGAAATTTGTTTTTCCTCATCATTCTAGTCTTTGTGGCCTCATTACCGGATTGGATGGAAAATAAACGTTACGGTGGGCTCTATGAATTTTTAAACGGTGAAAATCATTATCTCTGCTAATTTTTTAACTGTGAAAATCATTATCTCAGTTGCTATTTGTGGTGTGGTACAGATGATCTTTGGATATGATTATTTTTTGAATAATGCTCTAAAATGATATCTAAAAGTATATGAATGGTGTAGATATAATAAATATCTCACTTAGCGGCATGCGTAACTTTGATCTCATTTGAACCGTTCGTACAACTCGGAGCTCGAGGAGCGTTAGTGCTCGTCTTCGCACGACACTTACCTACAGCAGCTATATAGCTGATGTGTGGTACACCACCCAATCCGCTTCCCTAATAAGGCTTCCAAAGCCCCGTACAGGCCTCGGAGCCTCCGTCCTTTCCTAGCTAGGGACGGGCGGGGTAGTACCCAATCCGCGTCCCTTAGAAACCTTCTAAAAACCCATTACCTTCCATTCTGCAATCCCCAAAAACTCAAACCAGCATTTGGAATTCGAGCTTTCTTCCTTGCGATTTTCTTCGTCGGCTTCGTGTAAAAGTGTCTTCGAGATTTCTCAAATTCCGTTTCGAGGTGGGATCAGAGGCATAAGCAGTGGTGACGATGCTTTCGTCTCTAGGTAGAATAGAAAACAAGACTTCGTTGTAAGCTGCTTCTTCTTCTTCCTTTTTTAGGGTTTCTCTTTGGCGCGAATCCCTTCGCACGTTGGGAATGGTCCTCTTTTCCCCTATTTGAGGCATCGATGTTAGGACTAGGACGTGGATAGTACGCTTGCAATTGTCAGTTTGCACAAGTGGGGCCCATGGCATGGCAATCGAAACCGTTGGTTATGATGGGACCGGCACGGGTTTACATGGAATCGCTGCAACCCAAAGATCAGTGGGGCCTACCGTGATGTCTGTATTTTGTCCACTTCGTCCATCCATTGCGACAGATCATGTTCGGACGTGAAGGCAAAAATCATGCTGATCCAAAACCCAAGTGGACCGCACCAAAAGAAACGGTGGGGATTGGGCTGATATCTGTGTTTTCTGGTCATCCAGGTGGAAGATATCTGTGTTTTCTGGTCATCCAGGTGGAAGTCATGTTGTGAACGGGTTGGATGTCATATAAACATCACGGTGGTCCCCAGAAAGGTTTCATTGGTGGGGTTTCTATCCCCAATCTTTCGGCCCACTTGAGTTTTGGATATCCTTCGTTTTTGGGTTCAGGTCCTAACATGAGCTGGTGAAACTGATGGATGGAGTAGATGTCGGTGGGCCCACAGAGGTTTGGGTTACAGGGTGTGACAATCCTGCTACTGTTGATACGAGAAAGGGGCTACTGTAGATAGAATTAAGAATTGAAATCTTATTAGAGGGAGAATTCAAACCTCTTAGGGCCTGTTTGGATGCCTGTAAGTTCTTTTAAGTTGTAAGTGACTTACCTGTAAGTGTTACTCACAGGTAACCTGTTTGGATGTAAGTTGTAAGTCACTTACAGGTAAGTTACTTTTTCTGTTTGGATAACCTGTAAGTTACTTACAGGTAGAAAGCTGTATATTCACGTCGAGCATAGTTTAGATTGGGGAATCATTCTAAAATGTTATAATCATATAAAAAAACATGGGATCAAATATGTTATTTTGTTAAGCCCATCAAGATGAATATTTGAGATAATTATTAAGCTAAACCAATCATCAAGTGGGCTATAAAAGTGGGCCCACGAATTCAAAAAATCTATAATATGGAGTAATAACTCAATTTAAGCATTGAGAATAAACTTAAAAACATTAATAGAAAATATAATAATTAAATTACTTGCATTCCAACTGTGCAATCTGATGTAATTTCCAAGGGCCAGCGCATCATCAATCCCACTCTATCATCATAGTTTTTCTCATTCTCTAATGAGGAGTTTGATGCTCAGGATCTAAGAGATTCACCAACACTGATGTAGATCGTTAAATTACTTGCATTCTAACTGTGCAATCTAAGGGATTCACCAACACTGCGAGTACATCACAGGATCACCAACCACAGGCCACAGTGAGACCAACCAGATAAACGATTTACAGGATCACCAACCACAGGCCATAGTCCCTGACGGTTTCATGGGATGCTGCATCACATGGTCCGTTCGGATTAGAGGCCCATGACACGTGTGAAAAAATATGTAGGTGCGTATAAGTGACTGTTTGGATGCCAGCGTGCCTTATAGAGTAACGTCAAACCACTCCCGTTTCCAAAGGAGAAAAAAAGGGTAGATGAAACCCTACCGTTTTAGGAGAAGAAGAGACGGAAGGCAGTAACTGCAGCGAGACATTGCAGAGACGGAGAGAGATTTGGTGGGTTGGTGCGTTTCTCCCTCTTCCCCTCCTTTTAAAAATCTGACCGTTGAGCTTGTAAGTGACTTACAGGGAAGTGACTTCCCACCCCCATCCCCTTGCAGTTTTTCGGTAGATTTGCCTGTAAGTGACTTACAGGTGATTTTTCTCCCCCAAACACTACCTGTAAGTGACTTCCCTGTAAGTAACTTCCCACTTACCCAACTTACAGGCATTCAAACAGGCCCTTATTCTCGTTAGAGAGAACAACATTTCCTAAGAACTTTAAAGTTTCATTGATAGTAAAAAATGCTTACATGGTTATATTTATCTCCACAGGACCCAAATCTCTTAGTAACAAACCATAACAATCCATAACGATTTCCCTAATCTCCTAATCATCATTTGGTAACCACCTAGATCTTACCTTATTCAAAAGATTCAAATCAAATTCAAAATAAAACTAAGGGGTCGTTTGGATGGTGGTAAGTGGTTTAAGTTATAAATGATTTACAACCTGTCTGTTTAGCTTTAAGTTGTAAATGATTAACTAGTAAATCATTTACAGTGTTTGGATAGCCTATAAATGGTTTATATCCTGTAATTGTATATTCATACCTGAGATGGAAGTAATTCATTAGAAAACATTCAAATGGCATATAAGAGTGGATTTTAAACTGGATCATTGGGTTAAGCCCATCTCACCAAAGCTTAGGGTTGATCCTCACATAAAACCAAGTAGTAGGTGAGCCATAGAAATGGGCCTATGAATTCGAATGCTCTTTTATAAGGCCGTTAACAAGATCTGCTGAGAGAGAGAGAGAGAGAGAGAGAGAGAGAGAGAGAGAGAGAGAGAGAGAGAGAGATATTTCCCATTGTGGGTTGGATGGACCATAACCCAAAAAAACCCCGATGAGACAACTAATGAAATATATATCATTTGGCATCCGGGAAATTGATACATAATGAAAAAAATAAGACAACCGTTAACATTCAACTGAAGAAAAGGAAAAATTCGATGGCTAGCATCTTCCAATCTATAAATTTTGGAGAATTGACCATCAATTTTGGGACCCGTTGAACAACCCACTTGTATGGACCATATCCCATGAATACCCTCCAAGGTTGGGTGAAGGCATTTAAAACCAGGATACACATCATGACCATACAATTTCAGTCCAAAATCACAAAACGTCCATTGATGGTGGGTGGGAACCCAACACTTCTCAGTACAATAGAGAGAGGGGTCCCAATGTGGGTTGGCCATACACAAGATATCTCCCATTGGTGTGAGATCCTAGATGTTGAAAATTTGGGCCTCTTTATTATTATTATTTTTTTCCATCTTCTTCTTCTTCTTCTCTTCAATTGATTGTGGATCCTTGCTGTATTTCCTCCATTAACCATCTAGTCGTCAATCATCGATTGGGGGGTGAGGACTCTTCTATATGGACGGATTTCGGTGATGATGGAGATTCTCCTATGGGGGACTCTGTGTCTCGATGGGTCCCAATGTGGGTGGGCCATGCACCAGATATCTCCCATCGGTGTGAGATCCTGGATGTTGAAAATTTGGTTTTTTTTTTTTTTCTCTAAAAAAAAATTTAAATTCTCTTCAATTGATTGCATATCGTTGCTGTATTTCCTGCATTAACCATCTAGTTGTCAATCATTGATTGGAGGGTGAGGACTCTTCCATGTGGTCGGATTTAGGTGATGATGGAGAATCTCCTGTAGGGCCTGCCATGTCAATGGTTTGGATTGCTGAACTGTGGCCCCAAATGTCCAAATTGTGATAAGTCGCTATTCTAGATTGGGCATCGCGCTATCCATCTTAAAAAAAGGTAGGTGGGACTGGTGGGGCCTATGAGATCAACGGTTAGATCACTGAATTGTGTGGACCACATGTACATATTGAGGAACCTAGGCTACCATACATATCCTCAAGTTGATCATATAATCACTATATATCACCTTGCAGTAATGAAGAATTATATTATCCTCTGCCCAAGGGTATATATAGCATCCCCCACCCTTTCTATGCAAGTGGGGCCGGTGTTTTGTCGATCTGGACCATTGATCTGATGGGCCCCGCCATGGATGGTCCAGGCCCCAAATATCTTCCTGATGGAATAATCTTATTCCATTGATTAGCAGCCTGTAAATGGACGGTTAATGAAAGTGAGACAACAAAGATCCACATTCTAATCTGGAAACATTTGTGGCATGGTCTGTCATGGTGGTGTCCCAAAAGATCAATGGTCTGATCACTGAAACGTGGGCCTTGCTTGTTGGAACTCAAGGCCTAATTCATTGGCATTCTTGGGTCCTTAATTTTCTTTCCCATTGGATCAAAGACTTCAAGATGTTTTGGGCCATTTCCAGAAGGATTTCGAGAGAGTTTCTGCAGAGAATCTGGGTATGCATGAGAATTTCACCTCAGAATATATAGTTAATCCAAGCCGCGCTAGGATTGGTAAATTGCCACTTATCACTGGACTCATGGCTGTGGGACCTGGCCCAAAGTTAGGGTCCCTACATGTTAATGAGGTTTGGTTTTGGAGTGAAGCTGAGGAAGTGAATGCAAGTTTGTAGGATCGACCTTTTTCTCTATGCTCATAAATGATAAATGGGTCTTCAAAAGGCTTTTTCTTTTTTTCTTTTTTTTCCCTGCCTTTTGAGGGTTTTGTCTTAGTGATCTTTCTTGTACATTGTGGTAGCAAAGGCTCTTAGGAGACTAACGATCAAACCTCACTAGGAGGGTGTTTCAGATGGAAGTTTAGGATTGGGGCTGAACTTTTGTAACCTGAGGAAGTGTAGCTAAACAAGTTTTAAGAAAACCCCTTTTTCAACAAAGCGGATTTCAGTGCTTGAACAAAAAATATTCTGATCTCATAATGAAATGAAACACGCATTTCTCTTTTTTGTCTTTGATCTTTCGTAGGCGCCTTAAAGCACTTTTTTCTATTTGATGTACAATAGATTGGTATTCAAGGAGAGTGGTCATGGTTTGTAGCTCCTCTAGTATAGGGATGTTATTAGGTTGGGCTCGGGCCAGGACAAGGTTTGGCCAACCCTAGCTTGGAATGAAATATAGGTCCAACCCTGGCCCAAGGCTGAATCTGATTAAAACAGCGGATCTAGGCATGACCCATGTTAGAAATGGTAGACTCGAGCCCAAGCCTGCTAAGGCTTAAGTGCATAAATGTTTTAAGAGGAATCATTGTGCGGTCATGGAGGACTAAGCCAATAGAATGTTGATCGGAACCATCATTCTGTTGGGCCTACTACGGATAGAGTATTTCTCGATGAAACTATTATAGAAATAGGCCTACAATCAAAGATGATTGTCGAATCTTCAATTTATAGATATACGTAGTTTTTCTCTGTTGTATGTTTGGTCGGTGCTGGGGCCATACAAACCAGGATACTCCTTTTGCATTTCATATGCATTTCCTGAAAGATAATTTCACTGGTATGAAGTGTATTCCTTATATGCTTGATGGTTTCCATAAAAAAGTGTAGGAAATGCGTTTCTCGAAATCACGAAACCATTTGAAACAATAATAGTAACAACTTGCCATAACTATTGGAGTTTTTGTTTAGAACTGTGTGATTATTATGGCCTCGTAATTTATACGACTTATTGTTATGGGATTAAATATCAAGTTGGAGTTTGTGGAATTTCGCTTGTTACAATATGACCACAAGAGCTTGTTATTATACCTTTTCATTCCATTACAATTTATATGAATTATTAAACCATCATGATTTTTTGTTGCTATTTTGTCTTGATTCTTGAATCTTGGTATATATTTACTGAGTAATATTATGTTATATGGAGCTTTCTTTCTTTTGTTATTAAATCTCGAGATTTACTCGTGAAATATTATACATATTAACAAACTAGGGAAATTTCTTATAATTCATGTATGTTATTATTTTCGTGTGCATGCATTTGTGTTTCTGAAAAAGAAAAGTTTAAGATAAGAATATATTGGAATCTTTTATTGGGGTTGCCTTCGGATTTTCATATTCACTTCCCTCACGACCACTTGCTCTCATTTATGATAACAATGCTTAAAGTCTGTGTTCGATCTCTTTCATCAGGCTGAGGTTTTTTAATATTTTTTAATTGTCTATATGTAATTCCGCATCCAGTTGTTGATTCCTTGACTTCTTTGTTACCAGGGACAAAATTTATTAAGTATGGATTGTTTTTACCAATGCTTCTAGGGAATCCTCTTACGCAATCGCAACATAAGAGTCTTGCAAGTGTATAGAGTAACAGTATCTCAAAATTGCTCAAGAAATTTGAGCTAATTTTATTTTTGAAAATTGGCTAATATGTTTTTACTGTAAATCGGATGACAACAAAATGTGAATCATCAATGTAAATTTTTTTAATTAACTGTATCTAATGCATTTGTGATTTTCCGAATATGCACTAGAACTCTACAAACGATACTCTCCTCTATGTATGTGCAAATGTTTCAAAAGAGGTACCGGGTGAATGTTTTAAGCAAGATAGATTCTTATCGCTTGCTCAGATCTGAGAAGATTATACCCCTCAAGCATGAAACTATGGTGGAAAATCAATAGTATGTGACAAAAAGACATTGAAAATTCGCCTTAAAGTTGGTGTTGGCGAAGCACCCAATGTGAACTTTAAGGCGAATTTTCAGCGTCTTCTTGTCACATACTCTTGATTTTTCCACTAGAGTCTCATGCTTGGGAGTATAATCTTCACAGACCCGAGTAAGCAATAAGAATCTATCTTACTCAAAACCTTTACACGGTTCCTCTTTTGGAACGCTTGCATGTACATGAAGGTGAGTATTGTTTGTGGAGCACAAATGCATATTCCTAAAATCATGAAAGCATTAGATATGGTCAACTATAGAGCAGAATTTTCTATGTTGAGGATCCACATTTTGTTGCCATCTGATTTACAATAAAAACATTGGGGATACTACTACTTTGTACACTTGCAAGACTTTTATGTTATGATCGCGTAAGAGGATTCCGTGGAAGTATTAGTAAAAATGATCTCTAGTATTGCTGATATCAAAGAGCAAATGCATCTCTGATAAGGAGGTTATTCTGAGTTAGGAATGTCAATGGTCTGCATTGAAACCAACTGCTACTACTTCTGGCACTGAATGTTGCCAGCTTGCAAGAAACAAAAGGTACCGTAGAAAAATCAGTTTCTTCATACTCTTTTGTGATTTATTAATTTATCAAAATGTTGAATATAAAAGTTTGAGTTATGCAGGGACAACTGATACCACAAATGAAAGCTCACTCATCATGTGGCGGAAAGTGGGATTGGCTGATGGGGTAACTAATGATGTCGTAGGATTGCAAAAAGAGTCGAGTGAGCCTGATAACCTGAAGAAATCAGTTAAAGCAAAGCAAGACCTCCATCTTCAAACGGTGTTATGAATGCGCAAGGTCTTCAAAGTCTCACCTGTTGAGAATAGCTTGAAAGAAGCTATTGATTTGAAACATGCAACTGACAAACTGAAGATAATCTCCTTGATGACAATCCTTAGTTGGTGGCATGCAAATAGACTTGAGAAAAGAAACACCATAATAGTTCATATTCTACTGGAAAGGGGCCAAAGATTTTGAAGCATGGTTGGTTGACTGCATCCACCGTATGGCCCATCAGATCAACAGTTTGGATCACTTAATCATTGGCCCCACTTGTACAAACTGAAGATGATCATCCTTGTGTCAAGTATCATAAAATTCCTACTGACTAAATTTAGATTTTAAGTTCTTACCCTTCTAGAGTTCTTAACTTTCTTACTTTTTGGTCTAAATGTGCAGAATGGAGAATCGGAAATCGAAGTTATTGGCATATATCTTCGTGCGGCCTTACAATTTCTACTTGCCGCATCGATGTTCGAGGTTCGCAAGATGGGAAGCGCAACACTAGGAGAAAAAACTCTGTCAACAGAGATCTATATCAACACACCAATAGTCTTGAAGTGAGTTCTATGCCATTTTGAGAAGAAAGTATGATTGATTTATCATTCGTGAAGATAGCTGTGCTCTGCTATGTGCATGTTCCACTAGCATTGGCCCGGATTTTGAAATAGTTGGGCCAGGCTGTGGGCTGACCCTATTCAAAATTTTGATTTTGCTTGACCCAATCCCAGCCCATTGACAGCCCTACTTTCTGCCACTTAAACAATGGTGACTCATCTACCACATGCATGGCATAATTGTACATTTGTAGGAGTCTACAATTTGAGTAGTTTGGCCTGACATGCATGGATGCGAAGTTTATGGTGGATTGGTCATCACCATTTAAGAAACGAATGAAAATTCATATTGCAGTTGTTGCCTTCCAAAGAAGTGGACTTTTACATTTGTCGTGGAGAGGCTGAATGCAGAAAAACCATAGACTTTTTGGTATTTGATGCAATTGCAAAGTCATGCAGAAATATGAATTACAATTTCCAAGATATTGTTTTAATGTATGCTCCCATTTTACCCTTTTGAGATGTTAACAAAGTGGATTCATTCTAGAATGGGCATCATGATCTAGTAATTTACACATACATTTGAAATCCAATAGACTAGGTTCCTGATGTAATCTGGTTTTTGGACTAATGAGGATTTTGATGCGTGAATTGCTGGAATAAATTAAGTAAATGCACCACACAAGAATATTTGAATAGAGGGATAAACAACTTATTAAAATTGAAATCTTTGCACTACGGGGACTTAAACAAGAACTCGGAAAACTATAGCGCCTTCTACATCTTAATCCTTCACTTTTTAGAATCCCAAACTCATTAGAGAATCAACGAAATAGACTAGTATAATCTTCCCAAAAAAATAGCAGTTGTTTTAGAATTTGAGCCCAAAAATCCACTGCTACAGCCCAAAAATTCAGCACTTGGTGGATCATACTGTGGGCCTTGGTTCTACAACATTCCCCTCCATGATTTTTTTTGAATATTTTATGCCCACCACCAATGCGTGCATATCTAGAGTTTTTGGATGTTTGCGTCGTGCACTGAATGGAGTATAAAATAAATGATGTACATGATTGAATTTCATATTTACAGTTTGCTGTCTCATGCACAGTCAATGCGCCATTTCATTTGAGAATAATGGGGAGATTGCCACCGCCACTCTTGCATACAAATGTGTGGAAGTAGCATATATGAGAGCGATATTCTCTATGAGCTCACATATATGTAGAGATTTTCACGAATTACAGGCATCTCTTCATGTTCATCCATTCTATAATCAAACTAGCTCTTGTTCTACTATTTGGAAAATTTTCCATTCATTTTGTGTCATTCTTGTTGATTTGCAAACCTTTCTACCCTTTTGAGAAGAGACGTATATTGTAAAGACCACTGGTAGAAGTCCAGTTTGGATCTATCGCTTGACCACATCCCAGATATCCAACCCATTCGTCAGGTGAGCCCACCATGTTTGTTCCCTGACTAGAGAATAGATCAATATGTTGTTGAGAGGATCTACACTTGTATGCTGAATGTAGGCCACTAGATGATGTATTATACCATTGATTTCTTTTGTATGAATTTAGCTGATGTGATGGGAGGATGGGGCTGATTTTGGCCAAGGTACATGATGTTACTCGCCTGATTAATGGCCCAGTTTCCCCACATGTGTGAATTGCAATGTTTATGTGTTTCTCTCTAGATTCGACTTACTTGCACAAGGATCCAGCTCTGGTGGGGCTCTCTCTGTATCGATGCAAGTCTAGTACCTGTGAAAGATCAATGGTGAAACCTAGTTATGGGAAACCTCATCACCATCCGACCATGGAAAGTTGGAAGCTGTGGAATCTGCTTGAACCTTGTCTGATTTTATCCAATGGGCCGTTAAATCACCACGAGTCACATTCTTGATGAACCATTTCGAAACACCCAATGTGAATTTTCCTACGGGTTAATCTCATGACTGTCCAGTTAATGTGAAGTGGGTCCCACATGCTTTGACTTGTTAGGAGACAATTGGGCTGAGTCAGCACACTTCCCAAAGATACGTTTCACCCTGAGTGAAATTTCTTTGTGAGAGATTCAACCCAAACTCAATGAAGTTAATTTGAGAAACATTCTATATTATTGTTTTTTATTTTTTCCCCTTTCAGGGCAAGAATCATCACCATCATCTGCAATTGATGTAACTAATATACATGAGGATGGCGCACGCCTTGGGTCCGAAGCGAAGGGAGTAGAACCGCTTGCCATTAGAGCTACCTGTAGCGGCTCTCACCTCCTTAATCATGTAAGCTGAATCTTAAAACAAGCGTCTTTCCTTGTTCGGAGTAAGATCTAACAAGCTACTGCTGAAATGTGGAAAAAATTAACTTGGATAATTTCTGGCTACTTGAAATGCACAGATGTCCAGGCCTCACTTTCTAATTGATAGTGTGCTAATCAATCCCTTCATCTCATAGCTCATGCCCCATGTCCCATGGGTTAGATCCTCGGCCGAACCCCCTAGCGGATAAGAGGTGATGCAAGACAGCTAACTATTTGCTCTAAAAGCTCGAACTGATAGAGCGTGGTGAATCAATCCCTTTTATCTCATGGTCCAGGCCCTGCATCCCATGGGTTTGGTCCTCGTCCGAACCCCTCTCGTGGGCCTTACATCACAAGGTTCTGCCTCACACAAGCCACCCCATCACACATGCCGATCATCCTGAGTGTGCCCCTGCATCTCACAAGCCACCCCACTCGAGCCTGGTGTGAAAATGCCCCAGCATTAGGGGGATTCACATTATGGACGAATTAGATATCGTTAATACATACAGGGCTCACATTATGGACGAATTAGATGTCGTTAATACATACAGTGGGCGCGCACATGTGAATTTGTTCATTAAGCTTATCCTCAAAAGGTTTGTATTGGATCCAGCCTCTGGAATTATTGTTGTCTCGATCGATGGAACAACCTTTGCTATTGTCAACTGGGCTTCTTTGTTTCTGATTACTTCCAGAATAGCAAACACTTTTAAAATTAAGGAGTAAATGGAGGCTACCTCCGGTCTGTTGTTCATAGCATAAGTTTCATGAAGTCCTCCAGGAGAAATAGGGAGTTGGTCCATCAAGGGTGGGTCCCACAACATCAAGATTTTTAGATCACCACATCATGGGATCCACTTGTTCAGCCCCAAACCAAGGATAATATACATATCCATGGGCTCCAGATCAATGAAATATATAATGAGATCTTCTGTAGTGTTCTCAGAGAATCATAAGTTATAGTGTTCCTAGTAGCGTTAGTTCACTCGTGCAGTCTAGTCAGTATGTATGAACTGTCCATTAAGCTACAAATGCATTTCATGGGTGATGAGGCAAAAATCACACTGATTAGATGATCTAATCCATCCTTGGACTTTTTTCTATGGCCATACTTTTTCCAATCGATGGATGGGATGGTTATGATTTTTAGAATCATAAGATGGATGAAATTGTTGATTAGGCCCACATTTTTGGGTAAATGATTTCAACCAACCATGTTTAAGGCCATTGTTCAAATGGTTAATATCTGTCAAATCAGTTTGATGTTTTCCTGGTAACCACCTTATGTGTGTGTGTGTGGTAGCCCATGAAATATGAGATGGACATGATGAACAGTCTAGATCAATGGACAGGACTGTTTAAGTGTCCCAATACAGTACAACTAGGTGCATTGTGACTTATGGTGGTCTAAGAGCACTGGAACATTTCTCAAATATAATTCCATTGTAGTTGAACCTGTTCATCTTGCAAGATTTATCTTGAGGTGTTATATGATACTCAGTCTGCGTGTGGCGCTTGATATGCAGGCACTCAGAAATTGTACATGTGGCATACATTAACTCAAGTAAACTGACTAAATTGTGCAGCTCACTGTTGTAAAGTCATCATTCTAATGTTAGATTGGTTAAACAATCCCAACCTCTGATTCATGGGCTCTTTTTCTTTTTTTTTTCTTTTTTTTTTTTTGGTGGAAACAGGACCGTTAGATATTTTTCAACTTCTACACTGGATAACATAATTTGTACAGTTTAATTAACTTGTATGCCTTGTGTGCAAGTCCTAAGAAATTTCCAGAGTGCCTGAGTATCATCTATCACACACTGCCAGAGTATCAAAGTTTTTTGCCATTTATCTTTGTGCACTTATTAAGATTACGTGACACATGCATCCACTAAAACTAGCTGTGCTCCCTTTTTACAGGCTGAATTTGTGATGGACTCTACTGAGATCACTATCAGCATTGAAAGCTGATTAGTGGAAAGATGGGGTGCAAGGTATCGGCTAGCATTAGAGTAAAAATCAACATCTAAACGGTCAATCCCAAAGATAAAAATGTACAGAGATCTCAGCAATTTGTGGAGACATTATTCAGTGGCCCACACCCTTGAATCCAAAATTTGAAGCTCCAGCTGCGTAAGTATGTCATTTATGTATGAAAGCGGCCCCAGCATCAAGTGCATGATGAATACATGTAAATTGATTTCTCAACTTTAAAGCGATTGTTTGGTATCAGTAAGAGAAATTCAATCCCAAAATGCTGCCATTAGAAATAATGTATCAGTGTTGTACAGCTATTCTTTTCTGTAAGAAAACAGACTACCAGGTTTTTGTTTGAAGAGGAATTATTGTACAAGGTCCCTACTATGCCTCAAAAATATTATTGATGGGAAGATCTTAATCATTTTTTATTTTTGGGCTACAAATAGTTAACAAGAGAAATACAACAACAGTTGGATCACATTCAAATGAAAGAGGTGCGAGCTCCGGTGGTACTGGTTCCACCATATGCTTAGGACAGTACAAGGCAGATGTGGGGGCCATGTGATGTATGTTTGGACATCCAATCTGCCCATCAGATGATGTTAATCCCATGTATCGAAAATCAACCTGGTCCAACACTCGGGTGGGCAACAAAACGGGGAACATGATGGGAGGGAATGACCAACCTTGATTTGCTAAGCATCCTGATTTTGGGACTGACCCTTCATCCAGTCCAGATAAAGTCTGGATTGCAAATATGCTAGGCTCTGTACTACCCTTTGGTGTAGGTGTCCATTCAAAGCTTGTTCCCTGCCATTGGTGTGGTCCACCTGACTTATAAGACGGACTGATGTTTTTGCTACTGGATTGAAGTTAAGGTCACATTTCTGATGGACGAGTTGATGTTGTGAATGCATCACGTCGGCCCCACTTTTGTCTCGTACCACCGGACCGCACCCCTAAATGGAAAAGGTCCTAAAATTGGTCACCGGGAGATCTTTGGGGCATGATCCTCAAGTATATCAACGTTGTCGATTACAAACCATTTGTTCCATTTGATAGAAGATGCAGGCTGGCTGTCAACGGGCTAGGTTGGGGGAGGTCGCGGCACGGATTTTGAAGTGTTCCGGGTCAGACCGTTTGGATTGTATGGGGGGATTGAATGGAATTCGATTGTATCCGGGTGGATTGCATAGCAACCAATGTCATTAATAGCAAGTCAGTGGATTGTCTCCCATCCCACTGTTTTCCATAATCCGTCCAATGCTGCTGTCCGTTTGGATCCCGGGATACCTTGAGGTGTCCTGTTTGGCCGGGCATGGGATTGCATGTATTTCAACAGGTGGAGTGTTTAGGAAGTTCACGCATGGGTGGAAACAGATTGACCCCTCCCCCTGCCATGTCTTTGCGTCGAAACGGATTACACCCACGGGTGCGTCCAACGGCTAGGGTGTTTAGAATGGGGCCCACTTCCCTTTACTTTACAGATCATTTTAAGAGTTCATACCAAAAATACATTTGATGCGATGAATCTCAGGTGGACCACACCACGGGAGACCAATAGAGATAGGATATCCACCGTTAAATTCCTCCAAAATGGATTGTGTGCTGTTTATTTGACATTCATGGCATTGTTTAGGTCATACAGGCCCAGATGAAGTAAAAAACACATATCAGCTTCAATTCAAAAACCTTTTTATGGCCCCTAAAACGTTATAATGGTCTATGCTCATTCAACACGTTTTCCTGTGATGTGGTCCAATTGAGACTTTTTCCTATCTCATTTTTTTTTCCTCTACCATAAAATGATATGGAAAAATAGATGGACGGCATGGATGATCTTGGCCATGTTATTGTATGCCCCACCTACGGTGGTAGAGTAAGCTCTATGGGCCCAATGTTCAGTACTTGTCTCATCCACGCCGTTCATCGCGGTGATGGAATCCAATGAAATATATATTCCATTCGTTTAAGCACGTCCATATATCCACTAGACCACACCGAAGTTATGTGCGGTGCAAATGTCAAACCATCGTTGATAACATGCCATTGTTTGCTATTATTTGCTTTCCTGCGATCCAAATATGCGGCGGGGCACACCCTAAAATCTGGTACCATGTGCATCAAAGTTGATCTCCCGTATGACATGTCCACGTATCTACTGGACCACCCCACATGATGGTGGTGTGATATAGGACTAGACAAGAGTATCCGAAAGCAGGCATAAATCCAAGCGATCTACACAGCTCATATGACCAATTAAACCAAACGTCATAGACCACACCAACCCTAAAATCCAAAAGTAATATTCCTAAAGTTACAATACCAGTAATATCTAAAATTTAAAAATTACAATCACGGCAAAAAAATAAAATAATAATAACTAAGATGCCAACCAAAATGGCCACGACTCTCTCGCTCTTTGATGGGGCAAGATCATCAGTCGACGTGGCCCTGGTTACCATGTGTGTGCTCGTCTGGGGTGTTTGTCGGAAAGACAAGCTCGAAGAGTGATGGATGTTAACCTCATCAGATACAGTGGCAACCTGAAGATTTGGAGATTCTGTGAGAGGTTTGGACGGTGCACTGGCCTTACCGGAATAATTATCCCAACATGCAATAGCTTCCGTCCAATTCTTGAAGGCTCGGTGTTTGCTCCCTCGAAATCCCTCCACTTCCAAACGAGCATCATCCCATGTCATATATATACCTGACCAACGTCCCACCAAGACAACATAGTACTTCTCCTTTCCCATCTGCAATGACATGTAGGGATTAGGGACGACATTTATGAAAGACGGATTAGGATGGAGAAATACATTGGTATGCATTATTCTACTACCGAACAGAAGAAATCCATTATAACCTTACTAATCATTTACGAATATAAAAGTTGTATGTATATACCCTTCCTCCAGTACATCAAGTATGTAGTCCGTTCCGGCTTAATGTGCGTAATGCAAGCATGTGAGTACATATACCGAAGATGTTAAAAAGCACATATAGTCATCATCACATAAGTCATAATGGTATACATTACACATATATACCAGCATATAAAAATCCAAAAATATAAAATCCAAAAAAACAAACATCATAACAATAAAAGTTATTACATGCCCAGGTAAGAAACCAGAATAACAGAACCAGTGACCACACCCTGTCAGACAGATCCAACACCTCCATCACCGAGGTGATCACGGAGTGTTTTCTTTAACCAGTGCACTCGGCGCTCGGGTCGAATACTGACAAAGAACGACGCCAGCGACTTGTCCTTACTCAAGATCTGACCAATTTTGATAAATTCTGAGTTGCTCGAGCCTGTCACTTCTTCCAGCACATCAAGTACTTTGCTAGTGTGATTGACCTCTTTGTTGAGGCTGAAATTCATCATTGCATCGGCAACGGTCTGGAGATAGGTCCTGAGTACATCATAGGGACGAGGAGGGCGCGATCTTTTCCTTATTGTGGTCCCACCTGTGCTACCATCAGAATCAGGAGTGTGAGTGGGAGTACTATGGGAGCTGCGATGTCCCATCGAAGGACCGTCCGATGGTAACGGAATGGTCCCTGTGGAGTCTATTACATAATCCTTTGATAGGTCAATCGTATCGTCCATATCATCATCAACATCTCTCCATGCATCATTAAGATCTCGCTGAAGACGAGAAGATGATGCTGATGCGACCATACTCCTACTACCTTGCATATAGCGTCCCGTGGCTTGGTCGGATCCGACGATAATTGTAAGGTCATCCATTCTATCGATGCATTTCCCGCGGAGTCTTTCAGCACGCGGGTGAGACTACCAGATGAATAAGATAGTTGTAATTCAGTAAGTATTACATAGGGATGTTAGATGGGAATTTCACAATCAGTAAAACTTACGCTAAGATATTCCTCCCAAACTTCATCAGGAGCCGTGACCACCATCCTCTCATTGTCTCATCCAAACCCATTGGCCGCCAGCATGTCCTTCACTGCATTATACTCTCTCTTGTAATACTTCAACCGATTCGGCACGTTTTGCCACTTGAAGACTACGTTAGTATGCTTTGTAACTTCTTTGGCAGCAATTTGGTACGCCTCTTGCTTGAAACTGTTATTAGCTTTACGTCCTAGTGCAACCTATTCGAGAAATGTGTCGAATAAAACCTGATCCATAGCAGTAGTCCATTTAATCTTCGGGGCTCGGGATTGAGGCTCCGCTAGATATTTCACCGTCTTCCCATGAGGAGAACATCGAGTGGGCACCGGTGGTGTTTTTACTAGTGATTGGGTCAGTGTCGATGTATCATTGAACAAGGAATCTTCCATTTCACCTGAATATGAAGTGTGTATGTCAACCATAATCATGAAAATGGCAAATATTAGGATAGAAGAACACAACAATAATTCATTGGTCATTAAGTAACGAACAATTCACCCAGTCAGATTATGGGTGACCATAATTCCATTGTTTCGAACTTAATTAGTATCACCAACTAATGTAATGGAAATTAAATATATAAAATCGACTATCTACTTGTAACGTCTCGGAAAAATCCGTACAAGGACCCGAGTACCACCTTTAGAAATTAGGTTAATATTAACAAGTGCTAAACTAGAGTACTTGTGAAATTAGCATTAATCACTTTAAATATGATCTGCAAGACCTAAATCGTACAATATCATTGACGCTACATTACCCTGAAATCTAGAATCCATCCTTAAACCCGGTTGCTCTCGGGACCACACGGAAACTCCGTATCGGACCTGGACCGCATATTGTATGCCCCACCTACGGTGGTAGAGTAAGCTCTATGGGGCCCAATGTTCAGTACTTGTCTCATCCACGCCGTTCATCGCGGCGTTGGAATCCAATGAAATATATATTCCATTCGTTTAAGCACGTCTATATATCCACTGCACCACACCAAAGTTATGTGTGGTGCAAATGTCAAACCATCGTTGATAACATGCCATTGTTTACTATTATTTGCTTTTCTGCCATCCAAATATGCTGAGGGGCACACCCTAAAATCTGGTACCATGTGCATCAAAGTCGATCTCCCGTATGACATGTCCACGTATCTACTGGACCACACCATATGATGGTGGTGTGATACAGGACTAGACAAGAGAAACCGAAAGCAGGCATAAATCCAAACGATCTACACGGCTCATATGACCGATTAAATCAAACGTCATAGACCACACCAACCCTAAAATCCAAAAGTAATATTCTTAAAGTTACAATACCAGTAATATCTAAAATTTAAAAATTATGATCAAGGTAAATAATAATAATAATAATAACTAAGATGCCTACCAAAATGGCCATGACTCTCTCGCAATCCGATAGGGCAAGATCATCAGTCGACATGGCCCTGGTTACCATGTCCGTGCTCGTCTGGGGTGTTTGTCGGAAAGACAAACTCGAAGAGTGATGGATGTTAATCTCATCAGATACAGTGGCAACCTGAAGATTTGGAGATTCTGTGAGAGGTCTGGACGGTGCACTGGCCTTACCGGAATAACGCTGCGGACTATAAACGTATGTGTTATGGTTTCCAAGGTCTTTCAAAGTCGCCCAATAATTATCATTGTACTGTGTCCTTTCACATGCCAAACATGTAGTCGTGTGGGCGCTTTACATGCACATACGGACTATGTCAAGAAATAGCATTTAATGTTTTGTTGAAATGTTTGTATGAGTATAGATTCTGGATATGGGTTTTCCATGATTAATTGTTGTAGATATATGGTTGAGGTATACGTGACAATTCCTTAGTGAAAGGATTTGCCCTAATACGTGCTATCACCAACATACGTCATGTATATTGGAATATGTAGTCTAAATGTCCGAATGATCAAGTGTGTAATCTATTACACTTTATATGGGCGTTGAGAAGAGATTCTCAACTACCTTAACGATGTGTATGATTTCCTCTATGTAACTTACATTCTTTGTCTGTTTTACTTAGGAACTACATATGTGTGAATTTATGTTTAAGTTGAAATCCATCAAATGCTCACATGCTTGTATGATTGGAATTATGCTTTCATTACTTGATTAGCTTATATAATTATCTGTTAAAATTGAATGTGTTTAGACTACGTTATAGTCCCGTGCAATCGGTAATAGGCAATTTGAATAAGGTGTCGAGGTTGTTCGACACATAGGACGTGATCGATGAATCAGAGTCGTACGGTGATTATCGGTTGTGGTTAGGCCACACGGAGTGCTTACACACTTCATATCGATCAGGTCACGAGTACCATCGTATGGTCAGAGCTCGTCATTTACCTATTGTCGATGTATGTTCACCATGTATGGAACGCTACTGCTTGAAATCTAAGGTACTAAACTCACTAGTGAAAACTCCTTTAACTGGTACCTCAATCCGCTAAGACTCATGTGCCAGGCGCATGATGGTATAGGATACCGTGGTCGAGTATCGTCCTACGCTAGGGTGACGATGCCTCCATGTAGTGTCCAGTGAGCAACACAATCTCGTGAGTCGAATACGGTGGTATGAGACTACCTTGTATTCGAGTTGTTGGCCTGCACTGCTAAGGTGATGAGCCCTTTGTAGGGACCTCGAGCGACGCTAAAACTGCGTAGAGGCGACGAGCCTTTACCTAGTAACTAGAGTACAAACTAGGCCTGCACTGATAAGGTGACGAGCCATTTGAAGTGACCTATAACCGTAACATCGTATGAGATTTGCTACGACTGACGACCCTAGAATGGATCACTGTTTGGGAATTGATATAAGGGAGGTACCTTAGCTTCTCAATCCTACTGTATGAAAAATGACTAATCAGAACTTGGTAATCACGCTCATGCACCGCACTGCATGTGCCGTTTGGCGTTGAGTAGAGAGCACGAGGAAGTGACTGACATGCGCGACCGTTAGATGACGATCGCAGAGGGAGGTCAGGCGAGGGCATGCATCATTTATACATACCATTCTTGCATTATACAGAGTATCTAGGAATGTTTAATTATATTGTTTTATCATTACTGCTTGATTGAATTGAGAACATGTTAACCTTTGCTTTATTGTTCCACTGAGTTGATCACTCACTCCCACGTTACGGGATAGTATTTTAAACACCAACCAGACTTTGTCTTAGTTGCAGATGGAGACCCGACGGATGAGGCAGAGACGGATTTCGCAGACGATGAGGATGCTTTCTCATATATGCAATATTCAGGCAGGTTCATATAGACCGTTCTGATCGACGGGGCTTCAGGGTTATACTTGTAGTGGACTATTACATTTTGACATTTTGTATTTTGAAACAATACATGTAATTATTGACCTGGTAATGCATACATACTTTAGGGACCTATACTGGTTTATAAAGTTATACATATTCATTTCAGTCTTCCGCTTGCGTATTACAATTGTCCCTGGATTATGTTTTGCTGTTTTGGCTTAATCTCATTCATGTTTTATGTACTAATACAGACAACATACAACCATCATTCAATATGTTGCATAAGTGATGTGTTGGAACTCGGGAGTTGGGTTTCTACTCGACTCCCGATTTTCAGGGCGTTACACTACTTCTACTATTCTGCTAAGCATCTACCCACAATCTGGTTGCAATGTCTTCGCTCACTCGATTCCAAGCATCTCTTTCATGCTGAGTTACTCGCAGCAACCATTGTCGCTCATCATTCATTGAAAGCTTGTGAGGCGTTGGGATACCCTCCCCATCGGCAGCAGATATACCAGTGAAATCGCTGTCCTGTGGAGACTCAATTCCGGTACATATAAAATTGTGTAAGGCACAACATGCTATCACAATCTTAACTTGTGTTTGAAATTCATACTGCATAGTGCTCTTCAAGATGGAAAATCTGCATTTTAAAACACTGAAACAACGCTCGATTGCATTACGCAATTGTGCATGTCGATAATTAAACAACTCCTTCATGTTGGTAGGCACTCTTCCAGTTCGATACTCTTGTAAGTGATATCAAACGCCCTGGAATGGAGCCATAAAATGAGGTGAATGAGCGTATCCAGTAATGACAACATAATATTTTCCTACACATTTGAATCATTGTTCTATTAAGTGAAAAACTGGAAGAATTCATAGTTATGAATTAGATTAGCACTCTTTGAACAGATAACTAGTACTGTTTGGGACAAGCAAGGGATCATCTGATCGGGTCAATGCATTGTGTAGCACCCTTGCATCAGAAGTAAAACCTTACCAACCGGCTAATACATATGTAAAATTCATATGAAATGAACATGTCGCCAGTACGTTTTAGGAGAGGATCCCTTTTCGATTGCGGAAGCTCGCCTGGTCAACCGCTAGCACATGCGCTGGAATGTGTGTAACATCAATTGCACTAACGCAATCTTAAATGTGAAGAATCAATTATCGTGAAAGGACCACACAACGGAGGGAAGTAAAAATAACATACTTGAAAAACAGACCTATTAGAAAAATACCTGAAAGTAAGCAGACAAATTTACATTTGTTTGGATCTCTGATGGCGTCTCTGTTCCTGCCTGTTTAATTAAATCGGGGTACATTGATACAATTGCATTTAGCACACGGTGAAAGTGCCGACTGACGGTCTCACCGGATTGAATAAATCTGTGACGTATGACCCGATTCCGAACAGTGTGCCCCAACGTGTGTAGGAAAATAACTACTTGTTCCTCAAGACTAACATTACGAGTATCATAGAGCCGTGTTTTCTCGCGTAGCTTCATACATAGTTCAAAAAATGAATCTCAATTCATCCTAAGTTGATCGACAAAATCTCCGTCGCTAGCCCGAATGATAGAATTGATGAACCTTGCTCGCTCATCATCCCCATGATGCGCCGGTTGTTTGAATATGTACAAGTGACAATATTCCCCAATAGCCTGTACACAAGCTCCCACCGCTTGAAATACAATTACCCTCTCCATCTCTTCCTCATCTGAATCATCCATCGCCAACTAATAACCTACACCCTCACGTGTGGATTTCTCATAAATATACATCGCAAATATGAGTGTATAAAAAAATATATATTGGTAGATATATATGTTCAATCAATATACACACGAAACATTGGTGTTTGAGTGGCTAGAATTTTATTTCTTTTTTGTATCGGGTTGATAGTTGTGCCTATAGTTTATGGGAGTGGTAATGTCCAAACCCATATTTGTGCCCGTTTGGACTTGCAACCTCAAAAGCTCCATCACCAATCTTGAGGGAGTTACAACCTTTTCTTAGACTATTGACATTATAGTTTAAAGATGATAAATGAATTCGGAAACTATCTCCTACAATCCTATATTTCTATAATTTCCATAGTAGAACTTGAGAGGGGGTTAATCAGAGGAATTGGTAAGATACACCCACCAATTAAATATAGAATATGAATACTAAATTGATCCTATTTCTATATGCATATAAAGGATGCCTCAAATGGAACTAGTTGAATGGTAAGGTTACCATTCAACTAGGACATAATTGTCAACGTGTCATCTGTGTATGACATCTAATAGAGGGTGAAGAATAATAATACTAATAACGCTAATGCTAATGCTAATGGAAGGAGTTAGATTTGCAAAATGGAGAATCCTTTTTTCTTTGAAAGTGGGACAAGTATCACAGGTTTTCCCAAATGTTTTGGCTTCTTAACTACCCATCTCTCTCCTCTCTGTCTCTGTCTCTCTCTCTCTCCCTCTCTCAGACAATGAACTTAGGAGATCTTTTCAAAGGAAAGGATGGTAAAAAGCCACAAAAATCAAATGCTAATAGCTTGAGTAATTCTTTCATTACCCTATTAGAACTCATCCCTTTTGAATGTAGCAGGTTTCGGTCACGGTTTTCAAATTGGTACAGTTTCTTCCACGATTTATTCTAAATATGCGTTAAACATGGATGGCCTTTGATATATATATTTCTGTTGTAGCAGATCGAAATCTGTTCATGTGAGAAACATGATTACTGATGCGAATTCAATATAGAAGGCAAGCATTGCTTGATTCAGACAGGCCTACCTTTTGTGATTTGGGTTTTCAGTAGTTCCTTTTATCCTATTTTGGGCAGCATTTGAATGTGCATTTGGGGAAATGACTAAAGCAAGTGGCATTTCATACATCCATAACAAGGATTGGCAACTAACTATCAAAATGCTGTTAAATCCCTTTTGAACTTGATTCTCTCAAATAATTCTCTAGAATTTGATATTTGTCAAAGTGAGTTGTGGCACTTGAAAGGTAAAAAGTAGATTTTTCATCAAACACTATGACTCGATCAATGTGTGCTAATATGAGAAAACTTGCATCACAATCCCTTTCCTTTTCCCTCTAAACTTGTGGTTTTAGTTAGCGAACAATTCTTTTGTTTTCATTTGACCAGCGTTGATTAGAAGCTTATAATAGCATTCAAAAATGATATTTCTGCATAGTAAGCAAATGAAGAAACATATTACAATCTGATCTTTGTTCTATCAATTCTATTAATTGATAATGCATACATCAACTCTAAATACTTCTATCTTCATATTTTGAGTGTTCTACCACATAAACAGCAATGAATCACAACAAACCAAGGTAGTGGATGTAATAGTCAATCCAAAAGCAAGTGAGAAAGGAATGGACATAGATAACCTTAGATGTGCATCCATGTTCTTTAAAAAATCTGATTTCAATATCAGTTTTGTTTTCAATCCTTGGATGGATTTCTGCATTGTAACAGTGGCCCATTTAATCATATTCTCCAAGCATCGTTTCTTCCAAATAGCAAGTATCAACTTCCCAAATTCTAATAATGGGGCCATTCGTATGGATGGTCACATAAGATACTTCCCATTCCATAAGAAAAGTATGAATTACCCGTTGCTGATGATAGTCACACAAGCAAAAAGCTACGGAAATGAGGGTGTTGCCATATATGAAAAATGAAGAAAAGGACAAACAAAGAGAGTAAAGAGGGATGAAAGAGAAAAACTAAAATAAAATCTCTGTCATTGAAAATGTAAGAGAGGAGGTGCCCCATATCAAGTTATTGCTGTTTATGTGGCAGAACACCCAAAATCAACTTAGAAACAAAAGAAGAACATGAATCACTACAAATTCAATATCACAAATCTGTTTATTCAAAAATTCATGTAAAAAAACTTCAATCAAGGAAAATGAAAAATAAATTTTTCTCTTCCCCCAAAAAAAAAAAAAATCCATAAATAGAATCAGAGTTCAAACTTCCACAATCAAACTCATATCCAAATAACTACAAAATTGAAAAGCAAAATCTACACCACAGAATTAGAGTTCAAGTCTAACACAATTAGAGCTTAAAAGAATGAACCATTTACATAATCAGTAAAGCACCCAAAAGAATGAAAATAACAAACAGAATCAGAGCTCAAATATCCACAATCAAACTCATATCCAAATAACCCCAAAATTCAAAAGCAAAATCTATTTAGCAGAATCAGAGTTCAAAGTTACCAGAATCAGAGCTTAAAACTAACTGAATAATCCAAATATCCCCAAAATTACATTACCAGAATTAGAGAATAAGAGATATGATTTACAGAACCAGAATAATCATTTAAATCATAGCATGATCAGAATGAACCATTTACCTAATCGGTAAAACAACCAAAAGAATGAAATTAATAAATAGAATCAAAGCTCACACACCAATACAATCAAACTCATATCCAAATCACCCCAAAATTCAAAAGCAAAATCCATTAGCAAATTCAGAGTTCAAAATTAACAGAATCAAACGCTAAAATCCTCTAAATAATCTAAATATCCCCAAAATTACATTAACAGAAACAGAGTTCTGATTTACAGTACCAGAATAAAATAAAACATTTTAACCTAAGATTCACTTCACAAATGACACAGAAAACAAATAAAGCAAAAGTTTAACCATAATTACTAATAAACGTTATAATGTTGTTAGCATACAAGTATTAGTTGAATGTTCCAGTTATATAGGTTAATTATATAATAGTAATACTTGTAGAGAAAGCTGACCAACAAAAGAGTTAAAGGATCATGTAAGTAGAAACATATATATAATTTTCATGACTTCCAGAAAAAAAATTCATGTATTTTTCTCAAAATTCATGGATTTCATGAGTGCAGAGAAGAATCCTTACTCAAGAATTTTTTAACAAGCTGTATTGGTAATAAGACCATAGCCAACATAAACGCAAAGACCAACTATTGCAAACAAGACTAGAATAAAATTAAAGAGAAAGCTCAACAAAATACCTCTACAATAATCCATTATCAAAATCAGACGTGAATAGCAAATGCAATGAATCAGATAGAAATAAAGTAAGATAGATGAAATGGACCATACCAAAAATCTTTATCAAATCCAAGGTCGGAGATCAATGGCATTCAATTCAGTGAAACCAGGCTGCGAGTAACCAACGGATTTCTAAAAAAAACTTATAGCATTAGGTATAATAAGTCACTATAGTTGAAGTATTTTGAAGGAACCAACTATGTATATGTATTTGGAATCCAACAGTGTTTGAAGAACTGTTTGCTACAAGCTTTCGATAGATTTCTTCATGGACATGGAGGATAATGTGGACTCCATGGATTGATTACTTAGTTCGAACCACTTGCTCAGTTGGAACCATTTACTCAGTTGGAATCCAACAGTGTTAGATTTTAGATAACCCAAAACCCCCAAAATCCAAAAACCCCCATTTTCATGGTACTTCACGGATTGAGAAATCACCTAGTCCAAAACCCCCAAAATCCCGAAACCATGAGTATCGAAATTTCAAAAAATCCAAACGACCCAGTGACCACAGCAAGATTAAAGCATAAACAAAGTAAACAGAGAAAATCGATTTCAAATAACCCAAAACCCCCATTTTCATGGTATTTCATGGATTGAGAAATCAACTAGTCTAAAACCCCCAAAATCCCGAAACCCTCAGCGGCGAAATTTCAAAAAATCCAAACGAACTAGTGACCACAACAAGATTAAAGCACAAACAGAGTAAATATAGTAGTGTATTTAGAAGTGTGATGCTGAAATTGAACATGCACATATATTACACAATAATCGGAAGCCATGACAGAAAACAGACAACAGACATGCATCTCGGAGGGCCATGGCCCTGGGCCGCACATGGGGGTTTCACATGCATGAAGGATTTACAATAGAGCATGGCGTATCATGCCAGGAGGGAGGAAGAAGACCTACCTCTGCCCTCAGCCCAACCGTCAGATTGCGATAGCAACGATGATGGAGGAATATGGCCATCGCAAAATAGACGGGAGTTACATTTATAGCCAACATTCGCGCGAAAACTCACCTCCCGCCACCACTCCTGCCATGTCTCTCGCTCCCTGATCCCATCCTGCAGTCCATACGATGGACTGCGAATGGGTCTAGGATGGGCTCGAGACGCAATCTAGCGCAGGAGAGGAGGATCCGCCCGGATTTGATGAATCCAGCAAAAAAATCCCACTCAAACCCTCTCGTTCTTATCCAGTTGTCAGCCCAAACAAGACGTCACCCGTACACTGTGGGATTTGACTCCGCAATCCCTCTTAAATCGTCTAAATCCCTCTCAATCTCCCCGTCCAAAGGGGCCCTTAAAATTTTATTTTCAGGCCTGTGCCCAGCCCATTGACACCCCAGCGGCAGGCCATTGATGGTGTCATAAAAGTGCCACTTAGCTGCAACCTAGAACGTGGGTGGGACCCTGACCGCAGGGTCGTCGACGTATGAATTTTAATATCCCCGTCCATCAATTTTTCTAGCTTGTTATAGGTTATGGTCCCAAAATGAAGCAGATACAAATTTCAGGTGGACCACACCACAGGAAATAGAGGTTATTGACCATTAAAAACCTTTTGTGGGCCAAAATAGTTTTGGATCAAGCTGATATTTATTTTTTCTTTCCTCTGTATCTTTTTTGACCTTATCAACATGTTGGATGGTCAATAAACATTATGAAGGACCCTGGGAAGTTTTTAATGGTGATCATTCAATGACCACTATTTCTTGTGGTGGTCCACCTGAAAATTTTATCTTCTTCATTTTTGGAACCATGGTCTAAAACAATCTATAAAAATAGATGGGTGGCATTGATATACAATCAATACATCAAGGTGGGCCCTACGGTCAGGGTCGCACCCATACCGTGGTTCAGGGTCGCAGCGAAGCCGCATACCCACTCGTGAAGCTGGACTGTCCAAATTGTGCGTTCCTTTTTACTTGTATCATAAACCAAAAAAAACAGAAGATGTTTTAACATTATTATTATTATTATTATTATTTTTCAAATGGTCGGAACTCAACAAACAAATGTCCATTTATCAGAGGTTAGGATCGTTCACCTGATATCGTTTTGGAGAAATGATCACATGTTTTCAATATATGGTAATTACCGTATTTTTGAGCTGGATGGGCCCCACCATGTTGCGTGAGTTCCATCCAATCCGTCCATTAGATGCCTTGTCACCCTAATGTTAGGCCTAGACACCACAGTCTAATTCATATATCAGATGGGCCATACCAACGGAAACAATTGGTGACATTAAGGGGGATCTGAAGCATAGAAATCTCTGGATGGAATGTGGGTCCCCATTGTTGAAGGGACACACCAAAGGGCCTGTTTGGCCAGTCGTATTCGACCTATTAGGTGGGATTGTATTGGTAATCCTATCTTGAAAATCTAGATGGCATGTTTGGAACCCCAATTAGACATGACTAAAATACCATTTTGGGCTTGGCACCAAAACCACATGTAATGGATGGGAGTTCGCAATCCCTTGCAGATTCTCTAAATCTCAGGAATGATTCCCCAAATTTCACTGGATGCGGATGATGTGCGAAAGCATCTCATGGGATGTTCCTATGCTGGGATGTAAGGTGGGGCCACCAGAATGTTTTCGAAAAATCCACCCCGTCCATTTACTTTTCTACATCATTTTA
Organism: Magnolia sinica; assembly: GCF_029962835.1. NCBI lineage: Eukaryota > Viridiplantae > Streptophyta > Magnoliopsida > Magnoliales > Magnoliaceae > Magnolia > Magnolia sinica. Next base: position 45,331,929 of record NC_080585.1, on the reverse strand, counting down.
GGATAAGAGCCTAAAAGTCTCATGGATTCAAAACATGGTGAGGCTATACGAGATGAAATTAATGGTCATTATCAATGATCACTGATTAAACATTTGATATTAATCTAAGGTTTTAGTGTTTTTGCCTTCTCCCAGTGCGAATGACCTTATAAACGGTTTGGATGGCATATAGACACGAAGGCAGTGCCCATGAATGTTTCAATGGTAGGAAACTCTTTATCCAATTTTTTGGATCGCATGGCCACCTTGAGATTTAGATCCACCTGATTTTTTATCTCATGCCCTAGAATGATATGAACAAACAGAAGGACGTGATAGATTTTTCAGAAACATCATGGTGGGCCCCACCTAGCATCAGAGTGCGGGAATATCAGAGGTTTTCAGACGGATTACGCACACGTACTTATCCAACGGTAGGGGATTAGGTGAGACCTCGGATTCACTGAGGTGGGTGGGACCCTTAATTGTGGGCCTCACTATGATGTATGTGACTACATCCATGTTGTCAATTCGTATTGAAAACTCATTTTAGGGCCCCACCCAAAAAAATGCGGTTCCAAATCCCAGATAGGCCATAGTACAGGAAGTAGTGGTGATTGACCATTAAACTTCTTGTGGGGCACAAAAGCTTTGGATGAAGATGGTATTTGTGGGTCTCTTCATCTTAAGTGTTCTTGACCTTATCAACAAGTTGGATGGATAATAAGCATTCCGGTGGAATCCATGAAGTTCTTTATGGTGGGGTTTCAATCACATCAAGGCACTGTGGTGTGGTCCACATAAGATTTGAGTCAGCTTCATTTTTTGGATCATGCCCTAAAATGAGCTTTGAAAAGGGTTAGACGGTGTGGATTAAAGGTTCATATATCACTATGAGACCTATAAATAGGGATATATCGACACAGGTGGATTCGGGTTCTCACCTAATCCCCTCCCATATCCCACTGCTGTCATCACTCTCCACAAGAGCAATCCCATGGAAAAGTTATCTTCGAACTGCACAGTCTGCCCTCTGGATTAGAGAGAGAGAGAGAGAGAGAGAGAGAGAGAGAGATGCAGGGCTTGAGAGATCTTACAACCATACCCTGTTGCCTTTGTTTGGATGAGAGATGAAGTTGACCGCATAGCTTACATCATTCATTATAGTAGAAGATCATAAGGAAAAACCTTGTATAAATGCTACATGAGGAGAGGTGGAGGTCGAATGACGCAATCGTTGGTGGGTGGAGCCACGATCCAATGTATGTCTACTTGGGTTAATGGTAAAATCTTGGACTAATGTTTTGTCGCCCGTTGTAGGGTCTGCTGATCAACCGTTGGAGAAGAAGGAAGTGGGATTTACGGCTTCCCCAAATTACATGTTGCATGCTGTCTGGTCTATGTTTCCTCTCTAAATCCTTCATAAGTAAGGGTTTTACCATTCGAATTCTTTTTAATAGTCTGTTAAAAAAATCTCATTGTGAAAGTGATTGTTTGAGTTCACCTAAAGATATCATTCTAGACTGTGATTCTAGACAATAAAACAATGGGAGGTTTGGTATTGTTAGAATATTTTGTCACTTGTACATATATGGTTTAAATCATTGTTATCCATTTTTTGGCTCAATTTGAGATCGCTCATGGACTGATTGTTAGTATCAATTATGATTTCGATTAAGTCAATATTCTGATTAAATTCGTTACGCATAAGTGCCAACTCACCCGCCAACAAGCAACATTGAAGAAGGCCTACATGCAAAAAAGAGTTGATGATTAAAATCATCTAGCTATGGGTGTTACTTTGGATTGAAACCTTAGATGTGGAGTATCAGTTTCATCTTTAATTTTCATATTTCTTTTTTGTCATTTTTTTTTCTTATACATCCCCTCAACTAAATACAACAAGCTAACAACTTCCTGACAAATCACTTTCCTAGTCCACGTACTTGTAAGTATCAGTTGTCATTATTGGATTATTCATTATTTGATAGTTTAAACTGAAACTAAAATATTTTCATTTCATTGAACATCTTGGAAGACTCTTTCCATATCCAAATTATCATCACACGAGCTACATGTATGTCGGAATTACCCATTCATTTCGCCTTCAATTGTGAATTAAAGAAAAAAAAAGACCTATCATCAAACCTGTGATCACAACCATTATAGTGAGATGGGTCAGCCTTTGTTGTGTTATAGTGAGATAGGGCATATGTATCATTTAATATTAAATCCATTTTTCCAAACAATAGGTTTAAAAGACTTTCATTAGTATTACTACTGTAACTAATGCTCTAATATGTTTTCCTAATTTTTAAACCTTAGAACACATTACTTAATTGATTGCTTTCATAGAATATTTAAACACAAAATTTTAATATCATTTGAACATATATCATGCTATTGGACGAAGTATCATCACACATTCACCAAATAATACAAATACTTTCTGATTGACTTGACCTTGGAACGCATGTGGTATTTGCATGTGAACTAATCAATGGGCCACATTTGATTTTTATTTTTTTTAAATTTTAAATTATTATTATTATTTTTTTTGTATATAAGTTGTGCTCTTTTTATTCATTGGTGTTAATGCAAACCATGTGACATATATGAATGAGATGCAAGTGTTGATCAAGTGGTCAAAGAAAAAAATGGACTATGAATATTAGTGATGAATTGTGAAAACCATATAGTCTGTTCCGCATAGAGCACACCTGATTATCACATTGATTTTATGATTCTAACCATATGACCTTACAAAGCTCAAACCAGACATCTAACCTTGGCCTGCTCCTGTTAGTAAAATAGCATTGTCTAATAGAAATTTCATTAGTCACATTTTGTTTTCACATACCTCCAGAGGACTTGTCAAGTCGACTCAACTTGAATAGACTCAAAGAGAGCCACTCTCTTTTGTAACATTTTAACCAAAATGAAATCCTGAGTAGAGGGGGCAATGCCTTTGAGCAAAAAACTAGGTGTTGTATGTTTGATTTACATTCCATTATTTTATGCTTTCCCTCCGAAAAATATCGTTTTATTTTGGTTATTTATAAGACTCGGATCTGCAAATCACAAGAAAGCCTACCTTAAAGATAAATTTCTTAATGGTTCCTAATTTTTATACTCAAATTGTAATTAATGAACTATTCTCTTAGAGGTGTAGATGATAAATAAGTAATGGTTGACTTTTATGAAGAAGATGTTGCCGCATGCATATTTATTCTTGATGTGGGAGCTTGCGTCTCTGCAGTTGGTGAATACTCCCAGTTTACATGTTTAGACAACCATCACGTCAAGGCAACAATGAACGGGCCAGATTCATCAACTCCAACGTGCATACTAATGACATAGACTATCTAACTCAACTTAGGATGAGTCGCGGAGCTTTTTTTCGACTTGCAAAAGAGTTACGAGATAAGACACATTTGCGCAACTAGTAATCTTCCTATACACTGGTGGACATAGTATACATAATCGGGTTAGAGGACACTGATTCATACGTTCTGGTGAAACGGTGAGTCGTCACTTCCATCGCGTACTAGATGCAATACTTTCTCTCTATCCCGAGTATGTTAACCACACGGGATTAGAAACACCTCATGAGATATCTTTGAATGCCTATTAGGCAACATATTTTCAAGTAATACTTATCTTTCTAATTATTCAAAACAAGAATGTATTGATTAAATTTCAACATCTTATTATGTAACATCAATAATCTTAATTTAAGACTGCATTGGTGCAATAGATGGTACATACATTCTTGCCCATGTACTAGGCTTCAACAATGCGAGCTTCCGAAACAAAAAATGATTGTTGTCCCAAAATGTACTTGCCAATTATTCATTTAATATGTAATTTTTATATGTTATGGCTAGTTGGGAGGGTTGAGCTTCAGATGAAAGGGTTCTTCATAATGATATGATATGTACTGATAATCCTTTAAGGGTCCCACGTGGTAATAATCACGATTAAAAAATCAAGAACGATCTCTCTATAATGTTTTTCTTCTAAAATTGCACCTGAGCATGTCCATATACTGAAAATTATAAGAAAATATTATGTTGTCGATGCTAGATATACACATTTGACGAGTTTTATGGCTTCTTACTATGGTGTTCATTATCACTTATAAGAGTATAAGACTGGGAGAGTTCCTGTGAACAAGGAGTTATTTAACTATCGTCATAAACAACTTTGAAACGTAATTAAACTTTCTTTCAGTGTTATGAAAGCACATTTTCCAATATTAAAGAAGGTTGTACAATATTTGTTCGAAATGCAAGTGAAAATTGTAGTGTCTTATACTGCGCTACATAATTTCATATGTTCAAACGACGAACTAGGTGAAAAACTTCTAGCTATTGGGATATTTAAAGGAGATATAAAAACTAACCCGACACCGTATGAGGTTTCATTGAATGATGAAAGACAATAATTAGTTCAAGTAACCCAGCACGATAAGGATGTATGAATTAGAGTGCGCGAAGAAATTGTCGATCAGATGCAGACGGACTCCCAAAACAATAGTAGGAATATATAGGTCGTTTCTAATATATTTTTAATTAGATTTAGTGATTCTAAAATATAATTAGGCTTCTAAATCTCCTTTGCTACACTATGTAGGACTTTTTTTAAATCAGAATGTACAACATACTTGCACGAATTTTTTTTTTGGATATCTCTGTAGTTTTTATATGTTTTGCTACTTTTTAAGGCAACTTATTTTATTTGCCTATTTATATTTCGTAGGTGAGATGGCTGAAATGTGGACAAACCCTCAAAAGACACATTCGTAGTCACCTGCTAAAAATTCATCAGTACCCACCTATTGCTCACCATTAAATAAGCTTCAAAAGTCTCTATCTAAGCCTTCAGCTAAAGCAGCAGAAGTTAAGTGGACAAATGAAATTGACGAAGAATTATTTTCTACTTTATTAGAGTAAATTGCATTGATATGTAAATCTGATAATGTATTCAAGAGGCTGACATACGAATTTGTAGCATCTAGTATTATGAAACAAAAAAAAAAACATGAGCGTCACTTAGACAAATATCTCCAACTAAATGAGGTATCACAAAAGAGAATACAATGATGTGAAAGAAATGCTTTCTGTGAGCAGGTTTGAATGGGATAACAAATGAATGGTTGTGACGACCTTAGATAATGTTTGGGAAGGATAGCTAATGGTAACATCTAATTCACCGCACAGTGCATAGCGTGAATTCTAGAAATTAGCTTATTATAGATGCATCAGTGGTTTCCTTATCATTTTTATATTATTTTTTATTGTAGTCTCATCCACGTGCGGATCGTTTACAGGGTAAGAGAATAAATTGAATGGATGATTTAGTTGTAATTGTCGGGGATAATAAAGCGACAGGACGTTTTGTCAAAGGAAGTAGGAACTTGGATTCCTCGTCATCTCGTGTACAACAGAATTTGAACGACACGTGGTCGGACAAAGATGACATGATGAATGACACAATTGAGAATGACATGATGAATGACACAATTGATACACAATTGACACAATTGATGAACGACACTTGGCGATAGTAACCTGCCAAGCCAAGGAAACTCCTCACCTAAGTAACCGAACCGGGCTGCTTCCAGTCCTGAACTGTGGCTACCTTAGCAAGGTCCATGGCTATCCCTTCTCTGGACACCACATGTCCTAGAAACTTGACTTCCTCTTTCCAGAAGTCACACTTCTTGTACTGTGCAAACAGCTGGTTCTTCCTCAGAGTATCCAAGAATGCTCGCAGGTGTTCCTCGTGCTCTTCTCGACTCTTGGAGTATATAAGGATGTCATCAATATATACGACGATGAATCGGAAAAGGAATGGCCAAAATACCCTGTTCATTAAATCCATGAACATGCCTGGTGTGTTCGTAAGGCCGAACGACATTATGAGAAACTCATAGTGTCCAAAATTGGTCCTGAAAGCTGTCTTCTGCACGTCTTCATCCCTGACGCGCAACTGGTGATACCCCGCCTGCAAGTCAATCTTTAAGAAATACCTTGCCCCCTTCAATTGATCGAACAGATCATCTATACTGGGCAAAGGATACTTGTTCTTCACCGTCACTTGGTTCAACTTGCGATAATCAATACACAATCGCAGTGAACCATCCTTCTTCTTTACAAACAAGACGGGCGCTCCCCATGGAGACACACTAGGTCATATAAAACCAGCATCTAACAGATCATCGATCTGTTTTCTCGGCTCCTCCATCTCGCACGGAGCCATGCGATAGGTCGAAAGTGAAATGGGCGTCGCACCAGGCGCTAAATCAATGGTAAAATCAATTTCACGCTGAGGGGGTAGTCCAGGTATCTTCCTGAACACGTCTGAGAACTCTTGGACCACAGGAGTGTCCTCAAGCACTGGACCATGAGCATCCTCCAGCATAGAAGCATAACAATCAATGCGATAGGGCCAACTGACCTGCACCGGAAAAGTAAAGGCCGTGCCCTCTGGTCCATAAACTGTCACCACTCTACAATCGCAGTCGATCTCTGCCTTCATCTCTGTGAGCCAATCCATACCGAGAATGACATCATATTGATGTAATGGGATAACAATCAAGTCGAGGAGCGCTGTCCCGCTCCCTACATCTATCGAACACCCCTTACAGATCCTGGTAGCGTCCGAGAAAGTCCCTGTGGCAGTAAGGATTCTCACCCCAACCATAGGACTAGTTTTCAAGCCTAGCTGCTTGACTGTTGCGCACGATATGATAGAGACAGTGAACCCGATGTCCACTAATAAAAAGACTGGAGTACCTTGGATATGTGCTGCAACATCAAAAGCCATAGGTGACATTCCCTATATAAAATAGGGTTCACTTACGTAAGATGTAGCATAACAATACACAATCCTTTAAGCATTCCACACAACTTCTTAGCAAAAGAGACTGCATGCATTTCATTATCCAAAATTGTCACAATACATGAAATACACATTACATGAATCGTGACAGGAAATGCATGAAAGCTATTACAAAGCAAGACTACCAACGCAGAGCAACTGCCAACCACAAACACACTATCTACCCACGATGCTACTAAGCTCTTAATCATTAAAACACAAACATTCTACGACAGCAACGAAACAAACTACGAGGCAACGAATTGGATGACTAGGCATCCGAGTCTGGCGACGGAGGAGGTGCACCCTTATCCTGTAGGCAGCACAGGATGGACTTCAAAGTGCTAGTCACTTTCTTGAACTTGTGTTTCACGAAGGTCCATTAAATCCTGTCGTAGGACAGCCTGACCTTCTTCAAGTTGAGCTAAGCGAGCTTGAATAGTGCCATGCTCCGGTTCCGTAGGAGGGGAGTCCTCATCCGTATCCTGGGCCTCCTCTTTTTCCTCGCTCTGCTCTTCTTCTATTTCAGCTCCCTCTTCTTCCTCACTCTCTTCCTCTTCGCTCTCTGTCTCATCCTCACTCTCTTCAAGTAGGGATTGTCATTGCCGCGGCCCGATTCTCATCTGATTGAGAGTCACTTCATTGATGTAGTGGATCAGCACCGGGTTTTTCGCCCCAAGCCTGTAGCCAAACTCATGTGCAATCTTGCATATGAGTCGGCCGAATGGGAGCGAATCCGACCTTCTGTTAGAGCGTGCGGTGAGAACTATCAGTCGCAGAATATACGTAGGCACACATAGCTTCTCGCCCTGCCCCACTTGATACAGGAAATCTACTATCAGGCGCGTGCACTCCTGCGGTTGCTCCACCTGGGGTAGACGTTGAACGTGAAAATATGGTGAAGCAGACGAAAGTCGCCAGACATATGGGTCGCTAGAAGGCTATTGTTGGATTGCCACTGAACCAGTTGGCCACAAAGGGCCCGTGTGTGGAGATCTCTTTCACGCACACTCCTCAGATTCTTCTCAGTTGCATGTACCTCGCCAAGAGGCACATTCATAAGCCGAGATACTAAACCAACGTCGATGGTGGCTTCCCGATCTCTTCCACAAGGGTCTTGAACTGCAAGGACTCCAGCATAGGCTCTCAAATGTGGGCATAGAAAGCTCGGACAGTGCTCACGTTGGCGCAGTACTCGCCCTCAAATAGCGGACCCCACCCGGTCTCTTCCAGGCGCTCGAGCAAGAGGTATTCCCCAAATAGCCTTGCATCCACATGGGCTTCAAAAAGGACCCTACGTCCCTCATAAACTCCATGCGACAGCTCTGCCAATAGCGTCCTTTCGACGGGAGCCTGGGGATCAAGATCTCGTTTAGTCTGAAACTCTCGATTGACGCTCGAACTTGCGGCGGCACCTCTCGGTTTCCTCGAACGCGTAGGGCGACTAGGCCCATCTTCTTCCACAGGAGCTCTTTTCTTTTCCATGAGAGAAAGAAGGGCAGAAAGAGAGAAAATAGTCGCCACAAGCTCAAAAAGAGTCATTAAACTAGAAGGAAAAAGTGGGTATAAGGTGGATTATAGGCTCACAAGAGTGTTGAAGCACACAATGGTAGTTGTGTGCTCCAAAAAGAGAAGGAATGAAGAAAGTTAAAGGAATAGGGAAGATGAGAAGAGGGATTGTTGGGTTTTGAAATCTTCAGCTACAAAAGGGGGATGTGTAGGCTCAAATGAAAGGGAAATAAAGTGGGAAAATGATGAAACCAAGTAGGTTAGTGAGCTTACACGAATTTGAGACTCAAATGGAGGGTTTAAGAGCTCAAATGAGGAAATGGGAAGGGATTGGTAGCAGTGGTAGAGGGTTTTTGAAGGGGTGGTGCAAGGGTTGCACGAAAATGAGGGGAGTGCTTGAAGGAGGGATTTGAGTGAAAAATCTGAAATTTTTGGAGGAAAGGGAAGCTTGGGGTAATAGTTTATGAAGGGGAGATGGTACAGAAGGGTTTTTAATAGACCCCACCTGTGTGCGTGGGCCCCACAACATCCAGGAAGGATCGGCCCTAGCTGGCCCGCCCGGCCTGGCCCGTTTGGCGACGAGGTCCTTGCTGACCACTGGAGTTTTTGGCGAGGGCTCACCCTTTGGGCGAGGTCCTCCTGCCCCCTGGGTCCCAAAAAGATGTGGGTCCCACCCTGGGTGCCCCTGGAAGTGTGTCGTTTGGCCCCTCACTCCGTTTCGACTCGTTTCAGATCATTTTACGTAATTTCTGGTGTAACTACGCATTTTCTGATTGTTGAAGGCTGGGATTGGGTAAATCATGGTCTAAACTCGTCGATTGACGGTCTAGGGATGATCCGGGGTCGCTTCAAGCGATCATGGATGGGTACGGACCAGACCAAAGCGATCGATTTCGGTGATTTTTGCCAATATGCGAAACTGGAAGTCCTAAGGTTGTATCTACATTTTTCTCACACCCACCTAGGTCTAAATGTGTCAGCGTACATCTTGTGACCATAACCTAGGTCTGGTTTAATCCAAATCATGCTCTGATACCAACTTGTAACGCCCTGAAAATCGGGGGTCGAGTAAAAGTCCAACTCCCGAGTTCCAACGCATCACTTATGCAACATATTTAATGATGATTAAATGTTGTCTGTGTTAGTGCATTAATCATGAGTAGGATTATATGAAAACAATAATTCATACTCCAGATCAATTCATATAACGCAAGCGGAAGACTGAAAAATGTATATAAACGTGTATGAACCAAAAGATCACGATCGGTCTCCAGAGTATGAATACATCACTGAGTCATCATATACATATAATAGTTCAAAATAGTTCAACTACAAAAATAAACCCTGTAGCCCCGTCGATCCGAATGGCCTAAGCGAAACCCCTGGGGAACTGCATATATGAGAACTCGTTCTAATCATCATAGTAATCAGGCTCCGCCTCCTGAGTCGCATCATCATGTGCAATTAAGACAGAGTCTGGTGGGTGTTCAGAACACCGTCCCAGAACGTGGGAGTGAGTGATCAACTCAGTGGAACAATAAAGTAAAGGTTAACATGTTATCAATTCAGTCAAGCAGTAATGATAACGCAATACAAGCAAACATCCCTAAGTACTGTGATTAATGCAAGAATGATATGAATACTGATGCATGCCCTTGCCTGCGCTCCCTCAGTGACTTCATCTTATGATCGCGCATGAAACACTGCCATAGTGCTTAACCTGCTACGTCAAATGCACACGTAATGCGGTGCATGAGCATGATTACCAAGTTATTATTAGTCCTTTTCATACAGCAGGATTGGGAAGCTAAGGTACCTCCCTTATATCAATTCCCAAATAATGATCCATTCTAGGGTCGTCAATCCTAGTAAATCTCATATGATGATACAGTTCTAGGTCACTGCAAAGGGCTCGTCACCTTATCAATGCAGGCCTAGTGTACTCTTGTTGCTACGTAAGGGCTCGTCCCCTCTATGCAGTCTTAGTGTACACTCGAGGTCACTACAAAGGGCTCGTCACCTTATCAGTGTAGGCCGATAGCTCGAATACAGTGTCCCATACCACCGTATTCGGCTCACGAGTCTGGGTTGCTCATTGGTCACTACAGGGAGGCTCGTCACCCCAGCGTAGGCCGACAGCTCGACCATGGTGTCCCATACCACCATACCCGGCTCATGAGTCTTAGCGGATCGAGGTACCAAGGTTTAAAAGGGTTTTCACTGGTGAGTTTGGTACCTTAGATTCAAGCAGTAGTGTTCATACATGGTGAACATACATCGGGTCAATCGGATTACTTGACGAGCTCGATTAGTACAAGCGCACGTTGAGTTAATCGACATGAAGTGCGTAAGCACTCCGTGTGGCCTAACTACTATCGACATCCCAAGTACGGCTCGGATTCATCGATCACATCCTATGTGGCGAGATAACCTCAGCCACCATATCAGAACCTGTTACCGATTGCCTAGACTATTTCATAGTCCCAAACACATTCAACTATAACAGGTAATCATACAAGCTAAGCAGAATAGTAATGGATCAACAATTCCAATCATACTAGCATATGAGCATTTGATGAATTTCAACTTAAACATGAATTCACACATGCAATTCCTAAGTAAACAGACAAAAATGTAAGTTACATGGAGAAAATCATACACATCGTTAAGGTAGTTGAGAACTCTTCTCAACGCCCATAAAAAGTATAATATATTACGCACTTATTCATTCAGACATTTCTACAAACACTTAGACTACACATTCCAACATACATGACGTATGTTGGTGATGGCATGCATTAGGGCAAATCCTTTCACCAAGGAGTTGTTACACATACAACTAGCATAAACATACGACAATTACTCATGGCAAACACATGTTCATATTTTATACGTATACGATACTTTCTACCTATACATAGAATACAGAATTCTCAATATAGTTCATATATATCAGAAACGCAATACAAACATCGCATTTTGCATGTGAAATTTCACCCACATCAATAATAAACCATTAACCGACATTGAAAGCCTTGAAAACCATAACCTATGCATTTATAGTCCACACCTTTCGCCGGTAGACTTGTAACGAACTCAGTTTTAAAGCTAAGTCTTTGTCTGCGGCAGATTGGCGACCTATAGGATAAATTAGGTTAGCTATTTGATAACATACACTATCAGAAACCCTAAAATGGATTAGGGTTAGGTTTTCTTACCCAAGTTTGTTGTCGGAAACTCCGGATTAGTGATGTAGATGCGGTCGCTAAGGCCGAGGTGCAATGGGATCGAATCCCAGGAGGAATCTCCAACTCTCACCCTTACTTTCTCTCTTTTCCCTTCTCTTTTCTCTTCTCTCTCTCCTAGGGTTTTATCAAATTCGTATGGCATATGAGAGAGGGTGTTTAAGGTCCTTATATAGGCCCAGGTTTGATGGAAAAGGCCCTAGGGCCAAGGTATACTTAGGTGATATCCAAATATGGGCCATTCCGGTCCAACAGAGCACTTCTAGTGGCCCCTTTTTCACGTGCAGTCGGAATTAAGCTCACTGACCATGGATCTAGGTCGGGCTGAGTTTTCGTACCGATCAAATTTACAGATCAGCCGTGGCGGACCAGTTTCAGTTCAGCGATCACGGTCACTCGATCAGGGCCACAAGTACATCAACATGTGTGGGACATTTCTCCTGATCCGAGGGTATATTTGGGTCAGATTCTGACGGTCTAAATCCTTATATTTGGCATTCAAGCGACACGACTCAGATTACTTAAATTCAGATTTTATTCTTAAATATTTTCACGTTTCTTACCCTCTTCGCTCCGTGCTCAAGTTGTGCATTTCTAGACACAGTTAGGACTTAATTTTCAAGGGGGTTGTCAAGTCCAGTAATGCGGTCATAACTGTATAGGTTCGGGGTAATCGGACTTTCGACGTGCAGTCCAGGTCCGTTACGGAGTTTCAAAATGCTCCCAAGAGCAACCAGGTTTAAGGATGGATTCTAGATTTCAGGGTAATGTAGCGTCAATGATTCTGCACGTTTTGGGTCTGCAGATCATATTTAAAGTGATTAGTGCTAATTTCATAAGCACTCTAGTTTAACACTTGCTAATATTAACATAATTTCTAAAGGATTTGGTCCTGGGTGATTTCTGCCTAAGGTGGTACTTGGGTCATTGTACGGATTTTTCCGCCAGGTTACAGGTCAGAGGAGATGAGGTGCGGTTGCCACAAACAGTGGAATCCCCGCGCTGCTCGACTAGTCCTACAGCCTGCTCGATCGGTCGAGTGAACAGTGCTCGACCAGTCTTGGGTCACTCGACTCAAAGTCCAGCGAGCTCTGTGAACAGTGCTCGACCAGTCGAGGGTCGGCTCGACCAGTCGAGTGAACAATGCTCGACCAGTCCTGCAGCCTGCACGACCAATCCTGGTTACGTAGATTTGAGTCCAATTTTATGTGGGATTCGTAATTTTGAGGCGACTTTCGCAAGGGCGCGTGTCACGCCCCAAACTCAGAAATCGGGCTCACAAAATTCCCGATCGCCGAATCCGGTGCCGACAGCCTCCGTATAACCCCATTCTCGGCTCCCAGCGCCCATTCGCCAGGTTCCGATCCTGGGATGCTATGAGGAGGATTTTCAACATCAGTTCGATTCGTAATAAGCATAACTAAAGGCATAACCTACAAACAACAACTAAAAACTCCATCACATTTCCACTATGATCAAAAACTTTAGAAGTACAATGAGCATAAAGGGAAATACAATGATGATGAATAAAACTCCAAAATAATCTGCCACATGCTCAAGCCTCAGCGCTGCTGCGATCCAACGTCACCTGCACGCAACGGTCGTGCATAAGCTTATAGAAAGCTTAGAGGGTGGTGAAAGTGTGTGCTCAAGGTGGTAATGCAGTTATGCAGTATCAGAGTAATGCGGAACATGCTGATGAAAGCCAAGAATACCATAGCCGTACCAAGGCCATGCGGTGCAAGCATGAATAATGTCGGCCATACCAAGGCCATGCAATGCGAAATGCAACTCAAGCATACAAATTCTCATCTAAGTCCACATATCAATACAACTAAAAATTTTGAATATCACCGGGGTTTACTACACTCCAAGCCAGATTGCCACCCCATCACGCGTAATAAGGTGAGTGGAAGAGACCTCACTATCCGCCTGCCAATATCGGGCTCGGCTCGTCAATAGCGGACCCATTCCTCGATCTGATCAAACTCAGCCTAGCATTGCCCCCTACTCTCAGGTGGGTAAGGCCACACCCCCTTCCAACTGACCACGATACAGTGGAAAGCGCAACCGTCTGGTAATCGGCACTCGGCGCTCATGCACCCACTCGGTCTAGACGTTGGAGCAACCTCTTGATACCATAAAGGTTTAGGGACTTTCACCCAGGGATATCTATAACACTCCATGTAGAACAAGATTTTCGGTATCCAATCCTGCCAACCACGATACACTTGTGGAGGCTACGGCCCTGATATCGCTAGGGCGTACAGTACCATATCATACAATGCGAATGCATGAATCACACTATCCAGTCATGCAGCAGTCCTACGCGTATCGTGCCTCATGTAGGGCAACACCCCCTCTCTGGGGCCCCTGAACAATCTGCCCGAAGGCATATGCTATGATCAGTCACTTCTCATATCAAGCATACATATGATGCGTATGATTATGAGTTATGGAGCTATACTACACATGTTATAAAGTAATGCATTATCCTTACAACGCAGATGGCCTAAACGGCCTACACACAACGAGTACAAGCCTATTAATGGGCCCTAGGGAGAGTCGTATTGTGGATGTTTAACCATCATTTAAACGTGCAATGTGGATGTCAAACCAACATTGCTCCCAAGGCATGACTGTCATAAACATCATTACATAAACCATATTGGGATCACACATTGCAATGGACCTCAGGTACATCCCATTGGGCCTTAAATACATCAAATGGGCCAAATCACATGGGCCTTATATTCATCAAGTGGGCACAGCAATGGGCCGCACCAATGGGCCTTATGTACATTGCAATGGGCCATAACCCGTGGGCCTTAGAATGCATCAAAATGGGCCTCGTAATATGGGCCTCGTATATACATATCAAGGTGGGCCTCAATGGATGGTTTAGATGAAGCACTAAGATGGGCCTCAACACATGGCCTTAAATTAATTTCCAAATAATTGGACGGTTTAGATGAAGCACATGCATCATGGTGGGTCCCATAAAAGCCCACCATCATAAATATGTATATATATATATTTAATATAATACATAATATATATAATATAATATAAACCACATCCAGGCCCTGGACGGCCTGGACAGTGATATATAACATATATAATATATATAATATAATAATACTATATATAATATATACCATATATATATATATAAATAAAATATAATAAAATTAACATCGTCTAGGCCTTGGATGGCTTGGATAGCACATATATCAGGTGTAGCTCCACGTGGGGCCCACCAAAATGTTAAATTTTCATCCAATCCGCTGAGACGAAGGACCTAGAAGAGTTTCAATGGCAGCCACTCAATCCCACTATTTCTTATCATGTGGGCCACCTGAGATTCGGACGGATCTGAAATTTGGAGGGGGCCCACTGCTGAGAGCGGCCCACCTCGTGAACGGGTTGGATGACAAATAAACATCAAGGTGGGGCCCACGGCTAGAGCCGTGGGTCGCTGTCTGTCCACCGGTCCGCCCGGGCGCTGGTGGGCAGGCAACGCCTACTGCCTTTCTGACAGCAGCAGCAGCAACTGCTGCATCTCTTCTTCTTATTTTTTTTTTTATTTTTGCGGTATTTCACGTGTGGGGCCCGCATTAAGTAAATCCACCCCAGCCATTGGTCTCTACAAACTGTGACAAGTCCATCGAGCCCAATATTGGACATGTCTTAGCGCGTAAGAAATTTTAAGCAAATTTGAAAGGTGAAAATCACCATTTTTAATGCTATGGTCCACCAGATACTGGGATCAACCTCATTTCTTGGCTCAACGCCTAAAATAGTCTGAGAAAAAGGATGGACGGCGTGGATTGAACATATGCATCAAGGTGGGGCCTACATGAGTGGGTCACCCATAAGCTTGGAAAACAAGCTGATATTTATGTTTTCCCTTTTTGTCCAGCGTCTAGGGATGCTGGACGGTCTAGCAGTGCACATGCCTTGGGGTGGGCCCTGTTTACGTGGGCCACCAATGATGGATGGTGTGGGTACTACACATATAAGGTGGGCTCCACTTGAAGATGGTTTGGATAAAATACATGTTTCAGGGTGGGATCCATCCAAGTGGGCCATGCAACCATGTTATGATCACATAAAAAAAAAGAAATAGAGAGGGAGAGAGAGAGAGATAGAGAGTGGGACACGCGTGATGGGGGGACCCCGGCACTATGGGCCCTCCCTTGCAATCAAACATACATCAAGTGGGTCACATTACATGTGGGCCCATTAAATTGAAATCCAACTGTGGAGATCCCTTCTCCACTAAAATAGACGGTCTAGATGACCCTAAGTATGCAAGGAAAATAAACATCATGATGGGGTCCATGGAGAATGGCCCCATCATGGAATAATCATGATGATCCAAGTGGGCCATCGACCACATCTTAGGGTCCAAAGTGAGATCCAAACCATTGATCGGTTGGCCTCACATGGCCCATCTTAAAAAAAATTAAAACTACCCTATCAAAGCACCCACCGCTTGATCTTTTTGCTCCCTTGGCTTCCTTAGCTCCTTGTGCTTCTCTTTGATGGAGGAAGATGAGAAATGGATGGCTAGGATGGGAGATCTAGGGATGGAAAGGTGGGCCACACATGTTGCTTGGAAGAGTTGGAGAGGCTCATACGTATGGACTTTCTCTTGCTTGGGAAAGTGTGAAAATGAGAGAGAGACTTGTAAAGGGAGAGAGAGAGAGAGTGATGGGTGATGGAGTGATGGATGTGGTGGGTGATGGGTGTGAGGGACTTTTTGACTTTTGTGGCTAATGGTGTAAGAGAATTATGACTTGTGTAAGAACTTTTTGACTTTGGGGCTTGCTTGGGAAAGGGTGAAAGGTGATGTGTACTTGACATGATGGGATAGATTGATTGATTGATTGAGGTGACATCTCATAGAGATTCTCTCGGGTTTTGCAACGCGCGGCGTTTTTCTTGCACCGAACGCTGGCCCACATCTCCCGACCAAGGTATCGCATCCGCGCGCGAGTCGCGGCATTGGAACTGCGGCAACGACGCCGTCGCTAAGGTACAAGTCTTGGGTTGAGTCAACTCGGGTTGATGGCATGAGAATCAAGGTCGCGCGTAAATACCGATTAAGGGTCGAATGTTGCCGAAATTCGACCGGAAAGACCGCGGAAGTCTATGGAACGGTACGGTCTAGGATATGGGGCTTACAGCTCTCCCTTCCTAATAAAAAATTTCATCCTCGAAATTTACACAATCAACGCAACTAAAGCATAACTCACAAGGAAGAAGAAACATGACATCATCATATAAAACCAGAGATAACATACAAAATACAACACATGATCAATCATAAAAAAGATGGGGACAACGCTTTCGAATATCCGCCTCGCGCTCCCAAGAAGCCTCCTCAATAGAATGGTGACTCCACTGAACCTTCACCAATGGAATGATCTTAGTCCGGAGGACCTGCTCCTTCCGATCAAGGATACAGACTGGCTGCTCAATATAGGAAGCGTCCTCACGAACCTCTAACGACTGCCAGTCGATAACAGGAACGATGTCTGATCCACACTTCCTCAATATAGAAACATGGAAAACGTTGTGGACGTCAGACAACTGAGATGGCAAGGCAAGCCAATAGGCCACGGTGCCAACGCGCTCAGTGATCTCAAAAGATCCTATGAATCTCGGGGCAAGCTTGCCCTTCGCTCCAAATCGAACTACGCCCTTCATGGGCGAGACCTTGAGATACACATGGTCCCCTACATCAAACTCCAAGGGACGACGCCGACGATCAGCAAAACTCTTCTGTCGGCTTTGAGCTGTGCGCATCCTCTGCCTGATGATATCAATAGCCTCTGACGTCTCTTGCACAAGCTCGGGACCTAGGAGATGACGCTCTCCAACCTCGGTCCAACAACTCGGTAATCTGCATGATCTGCCATATAATGCCTCAAAAGGAGCCATGCCGATGGTCGCCTGATAGCTGTTATTGTATGAGAACTCAGCCAATCGCAGATGCTCATCCCAGCTACCTTCGAAATCAATCGCGCAGGCCCGAAGCATATCTTCAAGGATCTGGTTGACCCTCTCGGTCTGGCCATCGGTCTGCGGATGGTACGCGATGCTGAGCTGCAAATCAGTCCCCATCGCTCTCTGGAAGCTCCTCCAAAACTGAGACGTGAACCTCCGGTCTCGGTCAGAAACGATCGAGACTGGAACGCCATGCAGTCTCACAATATCCTCGATGAATAATCTCGCAAGCCGGTCCAAAGGCCAAGTCGCACGTATCGTAATAAAATGTGCCGACTTTGTCAGACGATCCACAACAACCCAAATGGCGTCATGACCGCCCTAAGTCCTCGGCAAGCCCATAATGAAATCTGTAGATATGTGCTCCCACTTCCACATCGGGATACTCAACGACCGCAATAAACCAGGGGGTCTCTGATGATCGGCCTTGACACGCTGGCACGTGTCACACTCGGCCACAAAACTAGCGATCTAGCGTTTCATCCCCGCCCAAAAATACTGTCGCCGATATCGTGGTACATCTTCGTCGAGCCAGGATGGATAGAAAACCGCGATCGATGTGCCTCGGTCATAAGATCTCTACGTAACTCAAAAATATCCGGGACACATAATTGGCCTCTAAAGCGAAGTCCACCATCTATATCAATCTGCCAATCTGCCTGACTATCAGATGCTGCTTCTGCCCGGTAATCCTATAACGACTCGTCTGCTTGCTGAACCTCGATCACCCTTGAGACAAGAGAGGGTTGAATCGACAGGCTCGATAACTACACAATAGAAGACTGCAAGCCAAACTCAAAGTCGTACTCTGCTACATCCTCGAGCATCCGCCACTCCTGAATTATCATATGCGCCACCAGGCCGCATGGTTGGCGGCTGAGGGCATCTGCCACCACATTCGCCTTGCCCGGGTGGTACTGGAGATCGAAATCATAGTCCTTCAGGAGCTTTATCCAGTGCCTCTGCCTCATATTCAACTCAGACTGCGAGAAGAGATACTTCAAGCTCTTATGGTCGGAGAAGAGCTCGAACCTGACCCCATAAAGATAATGTCTCCACACCTTCAGTGCGAAGACAACTGTAGCCAACTCTAAATCATGCGTGGGGTAGTTCAACTCATGGACCTTAAGCTGACGAGACGCGAAGACCACTGGTCTGCCGTGCTACATCAGGACAGCACCCAAACCAATATGCGAGGCATCGGTGAATACAATAAATCCATCACTCTCAGAAGGAAGAGTGAGGCAGTCCTTCAACTCCATAAATGCTCGGTCGCAGGCATCGCTCCAAATAAACTCAGCGCCCTTCCGAGTCAACCTAGTCAGCGGGGCTGCAATACGAGAGAAGCCCTCAATGAAACGCCGGTAGTAGCCCGCTAAACCAAGGAAACTGCAGATCTCGGACGCAGTCGTGGGCTGTCCCCACTGACGCACCGCCTCAACCTTCGATGGGTCCACTGCGACACCCTCCCTGTCACCACGTGACCGAGGAACTTTACCTCCTCCTGCCAAAACTCGCACTTCTCCAGCTTCGCATACAACTAGTGTGCGCGGAGGGTCTGCAACGTAACCTCCAGATGTTTTCCCTTTTTGTCCAGCGTCTAGGGACGCTGGATGGTCTGGCAGTGCACATGCCTTGGGGTGGGCCCTGTTTACGTGGGCCACCAATGATGGATGGTGTGGGTACTACACATATAAGGTGGGCTCAACTTGAAGATGGTTTGGATAAAATACATGTTTCAGGGTGGGATCCATCCAAGTGGGCCATGCAACCATGTTATGATCACATAAAAAAAAAGAAATAGAGAGGGAGAGAGAGAGAGATAGAGAGTGGGACACGCGTGATGGGGGGACCTCGGCACTATGGGCCCTCCCTTGCAATCAAACATACATCAAGTGGGTCACATTACATGTGGGCCCATTAAATTGAAATCCAACGGTGGAGATCCCTTCTCCACTAAAATAGACGGTCTAGATGACCCTAAGTATGCAAGGAAAATAAACATCATGATGGGGTCCATGGAGAATGGCCCCATCATGGAATAATCATGATGATCCAAGTGGGCCATCGGCCACATCTTAGGGTCCAAAGTGAGATCCAAACTATTGATCGGTTGGCCTCACTTGGCCCATCTTAAAAAAAATTAAAACTACCCTATCAAAGCACCCACCGCTTGATCTTCTTGCTCCCTTGGCTTCCTTAGCTCCTTGTGCTTCTCTTTGATGGAGGAAGATGAGAAATGGATGGCTAGGATGGGAGATCTAGGGATGGAAAGGTGGGCCACACTTGTTGCTTGGAAGAGTTGGAGAGGCTCATACGTATGGACTTTCTCTTGCTTGGGAAAGTTTGAAAATGAGAGAGAGACTTGTAAAGGGAGAGAGAGAGAGAGTGATGGGTGATGGAGTGATGGATGTGGTGGGTGATGGGTGTGAGAGACTTTTTGACTTTTGTGGCTAATGGTGTAAGAGAATTATGACTTGTGTAAGAACTTTTTGACTTTGGGGCTTGCTTGGGAAAGGGTGAAAGGTGATGTGTACTTGACATGATGGGATGGATTGATTGATTGATTGAGGTGACATCTCGTAGAGATTCTCTCGAGTTTTGCAACGCGTGGCGTTTTCCTTACACCGAACGCTGGCCCACATCTCCCGACCAGGGTATCGGATTGGCGCGCGAGTCGCGGCATTGGAACCGCGGCGACGACGCGGTCGCTAAGGTACAAGTCCTGGGTTGAGTCGACTCGGGTTGACGGCATGAGAATCAAGGTCGCGTGCAAATACCGGTTAAGGGTCGAATGTTGCCGGAATTCGACCAGAAAGACTACAGAAGTTTATAGAATGGTACGGTCTAGGATATGGGGCTTACAGTGCGAAAGAGGGTTTTCTAAACTATAAATAGGAGGTTCCTAGGATTTTCTTGGGTATTCAAGAGGTAAGGCAAGAGGGTTTCCTAAAGCTTTGCAAGGGTTTGCTAATGGGTTTAGGGCTATCAAAGGTGAGAGAGAGAGAGAGAGAGAGAGAGAGAGAGAGAGAGAAAAGCTTGTAGAAGGAAGGCTATTCTCGTAGAGGTGATCTACCATATCTCAGCACTTTCACGTCCTCGTAATCGGTGAGATCTCTCAATTTTCTTTATTTCTCTTATTTTTTATCCACTTCTGCGTGAGTGAAGAAGGTTGTAACATTCTACTTCATAGTGGATTGTTGATCTGGACGAGGTCCCGTGGTTTTTACCTCTTTGAGGGTTTTCCACGTAAAAATCTCTTATGTCGTGTGGTTTGTGCTTTGATTTATTTCATTGCTTTATTATCTCATAATTCTAGTTTGTTTTGGAAGGCTGGATCCTAAGGTTTTGTGCAAGACCCCTAACAACTATCAAGGTGTCTTCTAAGGAATTGTCCACATTTCAGTCATCTCACCTACGAAGCACAAATGTACATATAAACTAAGTTGCTTTTAAAAATGACAAAACATACAAAAACTATGGAGATATGTAAAAATTTTACATACAAAGATGTTATACATTCTAATCCAAAAAGTCCTACAGTGTAGCAAAGGAGATTTAGAAGCCTATTTATATATTAGAATCACTAAATTTAATTAAAAACATATCGAAAATGGCTTATATATTCCTACTATTATTTTAGAAGTCCACCCATATCTGATCAATAATTTCGTCACATATTCTAATCCATGCATCCTTCTCGCGCTGGGTTACTTGAACTAAGCACTGTCTCTTATCGTTTAATGAAACCTCATATAATGTCAGGTTAGTTTGTATATCCCCTTTAGATATCCCAGCAATTGCAAGTCTTTCACCCGGTTTGTCATCCGAATTTATGAAATTATGTAGCACGGTGCAAGCCACTACAATTTTCACTTACGTTTCAAACAAATACTATTAAGCTATCTTCAAGATTGGAAACCGCATTTTCATAACACCGAAACAACGCTCTATTGCGTTTCAGAGTTGTGCGAGATGATAGTTAAATAACTCATGGTTCGCAGGAGCTCTCCCAGTCGGATATTCTTACAGGTGATAACGAACACCACCGTATAATGAGCCATAAAACCCAGTGAATGTGCATATCCAATGTCGACAGCATGATATTTTTCTATAATTTTTAGTGTATGGACATGCTCAAGTTCAATTTTATAAGAAAAACATTACAGAGAGATTATTCTTGTTTTTTTTTTTAATTGTGATTGTTACCATGTGGACCCTTAAAGGATCATCAGTACATGTTAGAGTATTATGAAGAACCCTTGCATTTGAAGCCGAACCCTCCTAACCAGCTAAAACATATAAATATTGTATATTAAATGAACAAGCAACAAGTACATTTTTAGACGAGAATCTTTTTTTATTTTGGAAGCTCACATTGTTGAAGGCTGGTATATGGGAAAGAATCCCTGCCCTATCGATTTCACCAATACAACTTAAATGAAGATTATTGATTTTACATATTAAACTGTTAAAATTTAATCAACACTTTCTTGTTTTGAATAATCAGAAAGACAAGTATTACCTAGTTGCCTAATAGGGATTTGAAGCTATTTTATAAGGTGTTTCTGGTCCAACTTGGTTAACATACTTGGGGTAAAGAGAAAGTATTGCATCTAGTACGCGATGGAAGTGACGACTCACTGTTTCACCAGAACATATGAATCGGTGTTCTATAACCCAATTACGTACACTATGTCCACAAGTGTGTAGGAAGAGTACTAGTTGCTCCTCATGACTTACATTTCTAATGTCGTATAGATGTGTCTTATCCCGTAGCTCTTAAGCAGGTCACAAAAAAGTTCTGTGATTCATCCTAAGTTGAGTTAGACAGTCTATATTATTAATATGATGGTAGAGTGATGAATCTTGTCCATTCATCATTGCCTTGACATGATGGTTGTCTAAACATGTAAACACTGGAGTATTCACCAACTGCAAAGACGCAAACTCCCGCATCAAGAATAAATATGCATGCGGCCACATCTTCTTCATTGAAATCATCCATTATTTATTATCACTTACACCTCGAGGAGAATGGTTCATTAATTATAAATTAAGTACACAAATTAAGAACCATTAGAAAATTTATCTTTAATGCAGGCTTTCTTGTGATTTGCACACCTGTCTTATAAATAACTAAAATAGAATTGTATTTTTTTTAGGGCAAACATAAAATAATGAAATGTGGATTAAACATGCAGCGCACCTGATTTTTTTCTCAAAGGGGTTGCTCCCTCTACTCAAGATTTCATTTTCGTTAAAAATGTTACAAAAGCGAGTGACTCTCTTTGAGTCTATTCAAGTTGAGTCGACATTCTCGCTATAACACAACAAAGGCTGACCCATTTTGGAAAATGGATTTCATATTAAGTACTCTACATATGTCGCTATAGTACAACAAAGGCTGACCCATTTTGGGCCACCTCAGTCATAGGGGTGACTGCAGGAACTGTCGCAACTATGAGTTCCAACTGTTCTAGGGCCACAAGCATGTCTTCTTTGGTTTTCATGACTACATGGTCTGAGTACTCATCAATATGCAATTTGTGATAGTGGGAATTCTCTTGGTGTGCCGAGCATGTTGGCTGCTTTTGAGTGTAACAGTGAAGGTTGATGATTCTACCCCTTGATCTTTTAGCTTTCTCTCTCTTTTACATTTTAGATTTATTTTTTATTTTAGGTTTTTTTTTTATATTAATATTTTGATCTCCCTCTCTCTTGCTTTTGTTTACTTGCTATTGGTAGCGTGCTAATGATACTTGTAATTAGAGGCTTCCAGCTTAAGTTTCCAAAGCGACATACCTAGCAGTTTGAATGGATTGATCTTTGATATGTACTATGGTGATCTTTTCTGAAGGCCTTCTTAATGCAAAACCAGAGAGGTGCTCCCTACAGCCGGTTAGGGTAATCCTACTTGGAAACTTTCCTCGTAATATGCAAATACAAGTGGTTCATGCTTTCTGGTTTAAAAAGGAAAATGTACAAGAAAATAAACTATACAGGAAAGTAAAGTAAGATTATGGAAAATTTTATTATAGGAAGTAAAAGCATAAAAAGGTGTAAGTGATCTAGTACCCCGAAAATTCCTTAACTTTCTAAAACCTCATATTTCAATTTGAGGTCTTGGCTAGTGGCTATCACATGATCTCTACTAGAGTCGCCATTCTGTATACGGTCTCCGCGCGAGGTGGGCATGCACACTCTAAGGTTGCATATGTGCTCCTCTTTTATCCTTGATTTTTAGAATGGGAGTGGTTTGGACTTGAAATGAAATGTTTAATAAATTTTGAGTTGCCATTAGATGATAAAAGCCTAGAATTTACGGTCGACTACATACCGTAGAATTACCTGAGGTTGGAAAAGTGGAGATTCCTCAACTAAGATTACTTTTGAATATGGTTTGCAACTGAAGAATTTAGGTAAGGATCTCGATGACAGAGAAAAAATGAGTTTGGCATCTTCTCCGCCAACACTCACATGTGATCTTTGCTTTACGTGATTTTACGATTTTTAGGGAATTTTGAAGTTCTCGATGTTCTTATCTAACTGGTCAGTTGCAAACAATGTTAGAAATAATTATAGAACCACTACTGAAGCTACTACATGCGAGATCAAAATGTCTCAACCTTAGTAAGAACATGAGGAGGTAGTAGTTACAAAAGTGAGAGAAAAAAAAAAGAACAAGTAAATAACAAACTAATAAGAAAATGGAAAAAAGAATATTAAAATAAAATGACACTTAATTTCTAATACATTAGGATCCAAGGATTCAATAAGGTGTAGAGCATATACTTCAGAATTACTTAAAAAATAAGCAGGAGAGTGTATGAAAGAAGAAATGGACAATTTAAAGAAAGCTATTAAAATCGATGTTTGAATCACCGCCGATGCACATGGAAATGTGGGAGGAGGAGGAGATAGTTATAATAATGGCTTGGATGCTTGTAGAGAATAGGTTGGATGGTTGAGATAGTTTGTGTATATGGATGAGATGGCTTGGATGCATATGCTTCTCCCATTTTCCCACTTTCTTTCTTTTCTCACACTCACTCTATACTCTTTACTCTTACTCTCCTCTTTCCTTCACACTCTCAAATGAGTGAACCCTCTATTTTATGTGTATAGAAATGAGAGGGGGCTTAGGCTTTTATACAAGAGGGGGTGGAATTATTGTAATTAATGGTAACTTAAGTGGTAGAATATACTATATAGAGGGTTATGGTTGGCTGAAGGACATGTGACACCTCTGGGTTGGCTTAATAAGTGGTAATCTTTATAATTTCAACTTTTTAAGATGAAAATTAACAATTTTACCTTTTGCTCGCAATCTAATTGTCACATAGTATCTGAATCTTGCGTATAACTACCCTAAATATTCTAAAGATTTGTGCGTAAAGCTACAGGTGATGCTGACATGGGTGTCAATCGGATTGTCACCCCTTCATAAATTTGCATTTTAATCACTCCTGCAACTTTATGATGACTCTGGTGAGCCTAAATTAACTAAAAAGTGTGTGGGTGGCAATCCACTTGCCGCCCATATGAAATTTTGCATCTTGATATATTCTTTTGAGTTTTAGTGGGTTTATAAGGCTCCTATATGACTTTTGGTTGGGCTATGAGATAGTCTAGATAAATTTAGGGGACAATGGGTTCTTGATCGAGCTTTTGGGTTAGCAGTGTCCTAAGGACTTTTGGATTTGGGTTAGCTGTCAATTTTAGTTCAAAATGAGTGCATGGTTTGTTAGGGTAGGGTGTTTACATGTAACGTCCCATATTTTTCCATACTTGACCCTAGCAAATACGCGAGCATTACTGTAAAAAAATCATACGAACTGAATTAGTTACCTTGGTTAGCCTACAAATAAATGATTTAGGGCAATTAAGACCAAATAACTGTTTCTGCTAATTATAAATATGTCATTCTATAAATTTAGCTAATGTAAATCTTAATTGTCATACACAACAAATGTCTTGTCCTAACTGATTCCAGAAATGCACTGATTAACTGAACTAGCTCTAAAACACCCGTAAGTGTGCTGCTAAACCTGAAACTATAGAAAAATATCCGTCTTGTCGGGCTTGACGTCAATAACGAGAGATCGACCCAAAATCGCAATTGAATCATTCAATTTGGGCTCGCAAGGCAAGTGCATGAGATGTGAGAATACCTTTAGAATATGTTAGGAGCTTAAGTTATTTATCCACATACAAATCTTGTTGAAGTTATGACTTTTAGATTGTTAGATTACGATTAGCCTTAAGACATTGACGTAGAATATTCTGCTACCCATATTCGTATAGCTGCAACCTTGATCGATCATCGGTGACCGTTGAATTGAAATATGACCGTAATCATTGATCAACATATTTGGATATCAGAACGATCATATCCTTACGTAAATCTCTACTAAAGTCACTTATTCCACAACATAGTTTGACATGTACATCTCCTAGTGGGCCCTAACAGTGAGAAACAATTTGTCATAGGGTTATATTAGCAAAAATCCTGTCATTAGAGCCATTTATGATCCTTTTGGCATTATATAAACTCATATTTGGAGAGCCCCCTTTCCCTATACGATTTTGCCTTAAAAATTGAGGAGAGAGAGAAATGAAGATAGAAAGAGAACGAGAGGAAGAGAGAAAGAGAATAGGTCGTCCTTGGTGTTTACTTGCACCAGATTCCTTCGATGAAACCCAAGCTATTACCATTTTCCTCTATCAAATTTATCCTTATGCACGATTGAAGCTAAGAAATACTTCCTAACTCTCAGTTAAGGATTTTATGAATATTACCTAAATTTTCTTTGATTTGATTAGGAATTGGTGTTTTTTCTAAAAAATTAACTTTAAGCACAACTAGATCGTGTGAAACCCTTCTAAGGTGCGGACAATTCTTCTACGTTTCATTTTATCAACTCTCGATAGTGATATATAATGATTTTGGTTATCTATAATATCCATATGTTATTTATGCTTGAATTTCTTTATTATTGTAATTCTAATGTTATGTATTATTAGTAGTCAACATGTTTGATGAAATGCCTAAGCAATATGAAATTCTTATTGTTAGGACTTTTATGCTATTTGATAAGTGTTATTGATATATTTAGTTTTGTGTTGATATTCATCAGTTAATGCCGATTCACACATGTGTTTAATTGATACACCATATTGTATTATTAAGAGGTTCTACGATTTATATATACAATTGATAATTGGATTTGCAGTCGTGTGGATCGAGTCCTGCAAATATTAAGTAAGTGGATGACCCACTTTGGGTTGGTTATTTCAAACTTATACGGTCGATCGAGGTTGAATCTGTATGACCAACAGTAGTTGGAGCTACACAGGATGTTTCGCACCCAATGTCGATTTTGTCTGGAATCCCTCGTTGTCAATCAGATAAGTCCAATGCATGGTCCTATCATTCTTATGTTTAGTAGATGTATAACCTTCAAAGGAATCTATAATACCACTGTTACAATTAAATTGGGTCGATTCATAATTGTTAGTGCGTTACGATTGTACAAAGACTCATGAGCCGAGCATAGTGGTTGAATCCGTATGACTGACAGTAGTTGGAGCTATACAGGATGTTTCGCACCCAATGTCGATTTTGTCTGGAGTCCCTCGTTGTCAATCAGATAAGTCCAATGCATGGTCCTATCATTCTTATGTTTAGTAGATGTATAACCTTCAAAGGAATTTATGATACCACTGTTACCATTAAATTGGGTCGATTCATAATTGTTAGTACGTTACGATTGTACAAAGAATCATGAGCCGAGTATAGTGGTTGAATCCGTATGACCGACAGTAGTTGGAGCTACACAGGATGTTTCGCACCCAATGTCGATTTTGTCTGGAGTCCCTCGTTGTTAATCAGATAAGTCCAATGCATGGTCCTATCATTCTTATGTTTAGTAGATGTATAACCTTCAAAGGAATTTATGATACCACTGTTACCATTAAATTGGGTCGATTCATAATTGTTAGTGCGTTACGATTGTACAAAGACTCATGAGCCGAGCATAGTGGTATGAGACATCATATTCGAGCTCTCGACATATGTTGGGGTGATGTGCTTTCTATATTCGTAAAAAATAGAGTGACGAGCCCACCATTTTAGTACAAAATTGGGTGACGAGCTTCCTCGTTGTGACAATTAAGCACTTGTGAAGGTTATGAGCCTACTGTATTATAAATATAATTGATGTCATGACTTCACCATATTTGTGTTTGGTTGATAACCCTTACATTATTTGGGTCGTCTTAGGATGATGAACCTTCAAAATGGATCAAGGGACACAAGTGATGAGCCACTATGGCCGCATTGAGCCTCGTGATTCAAGTAGAGACTTGTGATATAATGGCGGTATCCTAACTTTGCCAATCTGTTGTATGAACTGAGATTAATAATCATTTAGCTAATCATATATATAATGACATTCTTTCACTAGGCAGTTTGCGAAATAGGCGTTGAAGTCACCTGTTGAGGGAGTGTTGGATTGTGAGGATCATACACCATCTTATCATAACATTTATGCACTTAACAATTAGATCAAAAAGCTATTTGTTTTGATATGTTATTCTTACCTACGCTTGATTGTGTTGACAACATGTGTAACTTGGGAAAATGAAATCACTGAGTTAGCTACTCACTCCCACCTAGGATGGTATTTTAAAACACTAATCAGACGATATTATTAATGCAGGTACCATCGAGATCTCAGACCGGCAAGCGTTGATCAATGTTGAGTCATAAATATTGCATATTTAGACTCCCAATTAACATTATTTTAGCATAATAAGTGTTAGAAAATCATCAGAATAATATCAAATCAATACATCTATTCATTGTATATTTTTCGTTATGTGTGTTAATTAAGTGATTTTATGTTGCAGATTAAGCAATAGATGACGGCAGCATAGCTGTAAGAAGAGTTGACCGTTCAGATCGTCCGATTTGAAAGCCGAAACATAACGAAATGAACCAAATGATTAGATTGCGAGTATCAGAGATTAGAGAGTCATATGACATGCTACATGCGAAACCAGGGGATGAAACATACTTTATATGACTCAAATAATATATTAAAGATGATGGAGGGTTCGGATTTGTGAAAGGTATAAAGAACTAAAGCTATGGGGAGGTGTACAGGCGAGATTTGATAAATTTCCAAATCTGTCATAAGTACGTGAAGAAAAAAACGGATTGGATTTCAAGTCAATTTTGGCAATTTCATATTAAGCATGTAGGGCCCAGTTTGGTTGATCAGAATTTCCCATATTGAAGGGAATGCCGATAAGAGGTATAATATGAAGTTTGAAGAAATTTGGAGTTTCTGACGGGCTGCAAGATCAAAAAAATTACATATAGTTTTGATCAAAGTCTGGGATCGATGGACATTGTTTAGACAGGCTAACGATCCATTTAGGTAAAAACGACACTAGGAATCCAATAAAAGGATCAGATCTTGGGAACTAAATCATGTGGGGCCCACGCACATCTTGTGCGACTTTCCAAAGGTAGGGTGAAGTACGCAAACCTCGTACAAGGAGGTTTCGTGAGGGAAGTTTTAACAGTGGACATCTTCCACTGTGGTTGGCCCACTGGGTTTTGGATTCTCCTCATTTTTGGGTCTAACGGTTAAAATGATATGGGGTATCGGATGGATGACATGAATATTACATATACATCAAGGTGTGATCCACACTTGCTCTTGTATGACCAAAGCATGTGATGGCCAATTGTTACGTAAATGGCAATCAATGCTATTTTTTAGAAGAACCTCCAGCAGCCTATAAAGAGAAGAGGGCACGACCATTGAAGGGGGGCTCTCAAGTTTTATGGTTTTAGAAATATATTTTTTTACAAGTTTTATTAGATCCTTAGTAGGTTTTTTTTTTAAAAAATTTTTTTTATAAACTTTTGGGAAAAGAATAACGTGAAATTCTGATTTGCTCCAAATTTTTTTAATATTTCAATTTGTTTCAATTCAAATTCTAATTATGTTGAATGCTTTCTACTTGCTTTCTATTTCTAATTTGATTATATTTATTTAGTTCCCTTTAGCCCAAGCTAGAAGGGAAGCACGTGGGCTTAATTATCCTTTAGTTGTGATGATTAACTATTTTGAATGATGAGATGAATGGTGTATGCATGTTATCAAGTATCTAAGTTTCGGGTTTTGATCCATCATGTGAGATCCATATGGTGGATGCTTAGGCTTTAACTTAGATCAATAAGATTTCTTAGATGAGAGATATTCTCAATCTATTATATTATTTGATTCATTATCTCATGGATATTGAATGCTTACAATTATTGGCGCTTGAGGATATATTTTAATGGTGCTAATTCATGATTCTCTAATTTCTTATGTCATTTACTTAATTAATTGAACTATTTTATTTTTCGATTAGGCCGACCATAGTGCTTGAATCCTAATTGTGTTATCAAAATCATCATGATTAATGGATTATTAATCTGTGTGGAGCTTTGAAGCTTGCATGTATTTAATTTAATTGAATTCCATTTCAAAGTCATACTTTCAAAATCATTGCCTCTGTTTAATTAGAATTTTCATAGGTATGCTTTTATTACTTATTTAATTTTGCGTTTGATTTTTCTTTCTCTTGATCCATCTCTCTGTGGGATTGACTTTGTGCTCACAGGATATTACTTATGAACCTCTACACTTGGAGGAACAACAACAATCAACTCATTTCATCGCCCTGGTGTTTTTGAGCATATGGTAAAAACAGAATACTTTACATTTTTTTTTTATTTTGGACATGTTTATTGTGGCTTATATAGCCCTCATTTGGGCAGACATCACTCTTTGAATTGTACATTTTAAATATTAACAATTTATTTATGGTTTTAGTTATCTTTACTTAACTTTTGATGCTATCAATTTAAAACTACTCTGAATTTTTTTTCATATGTGAATGTTAATTGGATTGCATGGGCATGTGGAACTCGCCCACGTGTATTTTTGCTAGGTTCACATCTAGAAACTCGAGATGAAAATATCCATACTCGAGTGTTAATATTTAGGGCGTGACACTAAAAGGGCTCATTTTCCTCCACGCTTATGTATTAAGAGATCTTTTTCTAAGATGTACTATAGAAATATCATTAAATTTATTTTCTTAGATATGTTTGCTACAATACAGTTGGACATGTTGTTAAATTATTTTGTTTTTTTTTTTTAA